>NC_136429.1:149103991-149166491 GCF_052849685.1 Lactuca virosa | reverse complement strand
AATTTTTCAAAAAAAATGAAAAAAAATATTTTTTTAAAAACTGCATCTTTTTTTCAAAAAAAACTGCATTTTTTCTAGAAAAAAACTGCATTTTTTCTAGAAAAAAACTGTATTTTGCATTTTTTTTTTAGAAAAACTGCATTTTTTTCAAAAAAAAAAACAACGATTTTTATAAAAAAGTGCAATTTTTTTCAAAACTGCATTTTTTTAACAAAAAAATCAACGTTTTAGGTGCATATATGCATGTTTTTTCAAATGCATATATGCATATTTCTTATATTATAATATTCGTAAGTAAATTATAAAAAATCTCATTTTTATTAATCAATCTATAAACATAATACAAGTATTTTATTTGATACAAAATAAAATATAAAAAAACTACATAGATTCACAGTGTTATCATTTCTTCATATCAAGATTCCCATATTTTCTTCAATTTATCAGTTTTCACCTCTTCAATATTTTCCAAAAATTCTTCAAAATCTACAAGAAAATAAAAGAAATTTGATTAATGCAAGAACACACACATGTATATATCATGTAAGATTCACATGTGATTATATAATGTGATATTCACATGTGATTGTATCTTTTAAGATTTAAATGTGAAATTGACAAGAAAATTTTAAAAAATAATTAACGAAGAACACTTACAAAAAATGCATGTGTGCATATAGACGTAATTCATATGTGATTAACTTGTGATTTACATGTGAATCACATGTAATTCACTTGTGATTTACATGTGAATCACATGTAATTGATATGTGATTAATATGTGAATTACATGTGATTTACATATGAATCACATATAATTCATATGTTATTAACTTGTGAATCACATGTAATTCAAAGGTAATTCACTTGTAATTTACATGTGAATGACAAATTAATCATATGTGAATTACATGTGAATCACATGTAATTCATATGTGAATTACATGTTATTTACATGTGAATCACATGTAATTCATATGTGATTCACTTGTGATTTACACGTGAATCACATGTAATTCATATTTACATGTGAATCACAAGTGAATCATATGTGAATTACATGTGATTAAAATGTGAATCATATGTGAATTACATGTTATTTACATGTGAATCACATGTAATTTATATATGATTCACTTGTGATTTACATCACATATAAATTACATGTGAATCACATGTAATTCATATGTGATTCACTTGTGATTTACATGTGAATCATATGTAAATTACATGTGAATCACATGTAATTCATATGTAAAGTTTGCAACCAAAATACTTCAATAAAATTATATTTTCATTTATATATTATACTAATGGATTAGTTTATTGGTCACCGAATCAGAAATCAATGGTGGAACAGAAAATATCCCAAAGATTAATTAAAATATACCTCTTTCCTCAATGTAAAATGACCAAAATCCAAACGAAAATGACTGTTATACTTTGATGAGACATTTAATCTTATAGGAATTCTAATTTTTGGAGCATCAAGGTCAATATCAAGAGCAAATCTACAAATGCAAGAAGAAATACAGGAAATTAGCAAACATTGCATAAGGACTAACAGAATATCCTGTTTTCTCTTTAAGGAATGACACAACCTTGATTTTGTTGCTCCTTTTTTGCAGCTTTCCACTCAGTTTGTAGATCCTCATTATCTACAAACTGCATAAAAAAAAATTAAAAAAAATCTCAATAGTTCTGGATCACAAACTTTGTCTTTATCCAAACATACATCATTTATTCATAACCACACTTAAAAGTTAAAACATCACATCAAAAAAGATCATATTATTCTAAAAATAAAACTAACATATATATATATATATATATATATATATATATATATATTTTATTATTGTACTGTTTTAAAATATAACATTTACAATGTGTAATTAGCCATTTCTTAATTCTAAAATCAAGATTTGAAACATCATAATTAATAGTGGACTCGTTTTAAAGCTCCCGATAAAAAATTTATAATGACATGAATTGTGATGAATATATAGAAAAAAGGAAAGATAAAATTAAATTTATTAGTTATTACCTTACACAATTCTGCTAATTTTTTAGTGTTGAGTACCCAATCTTCTCCACCAGTCCACTTGGTTATGATTTTACTGAGGGTAAGATTGCAGTAATATGTCCATCTTCTTGGTGTCACTCCATTTGTTTTGTTTTGAAATTTCTCAGGTTAATTATGTAAAAGGTCAATATAAAGTAAATTACTCTATAATATACTTAACTTTTGATTTTTTAATAACTTACCTACCAAGTGAATCTTGAACAGTATGTGCAACAAATGTAAGGTTTAGATTTGCAGAGCCTTCAACGATATCTTTAGGAGCCAAGTATCTTTTGCAATCCATTTTTTTTGCATGCTCGAGTACTAAATTTTCCCTTTCAGCCGGATCCTTGGTATCCAATGTGCCTGGGCTGCAATGTTCTGGTGCAAGAACATTAAGCAGGTAAGCATAAGCTTCTCCATTAAGTTGACAATTTTAGCAAGAAAAAGTTCCATTTCTGCCTATGCCACAGTTTCATATTGAAACTTTCACATTATGCAAGTGGGATGAAGATTCAGAACATGTTCAAACAACAATTAGTGTTGTGTGTCATAATAGAGTACCTGGGAAGGGCCATTTATGGTCCGAAATTGGATTCCAGGAATGAAGTGTATCCAAAGAGGGAATCCTCTGCTCAGAAATTTATAGAAATGAACCTCTAAGATTTGGCACAAACATATGGAAAGAAGTGTAACTTAAACCAGAGGATCTATTTTTTTTAAAATAAATAAATAAATAAATAAAACATACCCATAATTCCATTCAACACATGCATATGGACCAATACGAAGATGAACAAACAAGCCAGCTTCATGCACTGTCTTCACAAACTTAACTAAGTCGAATAATGCAACATTACTTCTTAATCAACCATTCATACTTCTTAATCGACCAATCAAACCCTCCGACTTTATCAACAAACTTGATTGCTTCTTCTGAAACTGGAGGCGCCAGTGCCACAAGATATGTAAGGAGCTGCAACATGAATTAACTTCATTTTAGTAATAAAATACATACACATAGACAACGACACAACATACAGTGAGTTTACTTAGTCATTCAATTGAAATGGAGAGAAAACTTCGAAACTAACCTCTTGAATGAACCTGTTGAGGAAAACAATACGAATGGAAGAAAGTTTGCCACTCAAGCTGAAGTTATATCCTTCATAGTCATCATCTTCAGGACAGTAGGACTCAAATGAGAACTGATATATACACATATAAAGAAAGAGAGATTAGGGTTAAGTAAATAATCAGTCAACCTTTATACACATAACATCAATTATAAAAAATGTACCTAGATAAGAGATTCAGCTCCTTGATTACGTATATCAAAAATCGATCCCCAAACATGATCCGTACCTAGTGAACAATCACACAGCCTGAAATTTCCTAATGTACCTTCAACTGATATAGAACCAGGGTGAACCTGCATAATAAAGTGTTTAGATATGTACCAAAATAGTGAAAATAAATAAATAAATAAAGAGAAGTATGGTAGTTCCTGACCTTAAGACCCAACATGAAGCTTTCTTGCACAATCATTGCAAGTTGAGATCCATCCTCCTTGTTAAGATATACAATGACACTGTCGATATTCATTGCAGAAAAATTCAAATCTTGATATGCTGATACTCATCTACAATTATATAAAAGAACAAAAGAAATTTAAAAAATCATCGAATTTGTATTATACCTGTTGAAATTACCTGAAGCGAGGCTCTCTTGGGTCGATTCGGATAATATATAAAGAAGAAACAAGTAAACGATTGTTTCCACGTGGTTGGTCTGTAACATTTAGTAATATCGAACCGGAGAATACTAGTCTAAAAAACGAATTTGTATTATACCTGTTGAAATTACCTGAACGAGGCTCTCTTGGGTCGATTCGGATCGATAATTACCTTAGATCTGATTGATTTGGATATAGATTTGTAGACGGTAACGATATGAAATCGACCGTGGAGTTCATTTTGGGGGACACCAACAGTTACAATGAAAGAATCATCGACATCAGCGCCGGAGAAGAATGTTCATTTGAGAAGCATCGGTGAAGAAGGTCGTTGGGGGAGGTTTGAGATAGAGACAGAGACTGACGATTCAATGTAGGGATGTAAATTTTGTTTTCCCTAAAATATCCTTTGGTTAATTTGAATCAGATACCCCGTGTCTTATTCTTTTAATTATTTACAAAACTGCCATAATGCTCTCAGCCTTCTATTATTTTGATCTAACGGTCCTTATTTGGTTCTTATGTTCTTGGGAAACTATAGGTTCTCAAATGATCATTCCTCTCTCTCTCTCTATATATATATATATATATATATATATATATATATATATATATATATATATATATATATATATATATATATATATATTATCTTGAGCTGTGTAACCATATTTGACTCATTAGACTTTCTAAGTCTATTACATGTGCTAATTTTAGAAGAAGTTATATGGTAACATGTAGATCAAGGAGCTAATGATGATCTTATAAGACTTTTTGGATGATGAAATTGAATTGACTTTGTTATAATACTTTGTTTTTTTACTGATTGTAATGATCCCATATATTTCTTTTGATAATCTATTTTAATTGTGAAAAGACATGGTGTGTTTAGGATGTTTCCACAAACAAATTGTTAACAGATTTGAGTTTTAACAAACCTATTTAAGATGTTTTGAACTATTATTTTAACTAGCACATATGAAATATGTTTAATAATCAATATATGCTCATTAATTTTGTATTAGGGGTGACAATAGGTAGGGTTGAATCATTTTCGGGTTGATGTGTGTTCATAAGATGGGAGAGAATGAGAAAAAGGTTGCCGATAGTAGTGATTAACAATTAGGGTTACGTGAGATCTTAGAGTAAGAGTGTAGTCAGCAAGGAAAGTATGGTTATATGCGCTTTAGCCTTAACATGCATATTTTTATTTTCTTTCCACAACCTTTAATTTATTAAAATATAAATTAAATAGTAATGTTAAATAAATATAAATAAAATATATAAAATTCTTAAATAGGTTATCCAATTGAAATCAGGTTTGAAAATTCCAACCTTAACCCATCAAATTTAACTAAACTGGTTAAATAAGTTATCCGTTTAATTAAACAGATTGAAAATTTAAACCTGCTAATTATTGGGTTGGGTTTGAATTGTGATCTCTATTATATTCCTAATGAATACAAGATTACAAGGAAATAAACACACGACACAAAAATAGGCCTAATTTCGTCTTAGCTATACCAAAAATAGGCCTAATTTGGACTTAACTATACATCATCTATATACTAACACATTATTACAAGTAAAGACAAGGAATACATGTATATACATATCATACATATCTTTACTTTTAAAAACCTCTTTACATGTAAAAACATAAGACATGCACAAACCTTTTTGAAAACAAAATCATGTTTTTATATTCAGAAAACATTTTAGGCATGCACCCTAAAATCCGTTTAAAGTATAAAAGATTTTAGGCATTCACAAAGGTCATAAAATATAAAAGATTTTAGGCATGCATAAATGTCATATAGTACTTGTATAACTAACATATTTGTAACATTCCGTTTAAAGTAAAATAAATAAATAAATAAATAATAAATCCTAAAATCCGGAGACATATTTTTTATTTTATTTTGTATTTTAGCCCTAAGTCGTATTAAATTAGCGGGGTGTACACATTGGGGTGTTGAAAGTTATATTTTCTGGATATTAAGGGTTAAATCGTAACATTTGGGCTTGAAATGTAAAGAATTTCGTAGAGCAGGGGTTGTAGTGTAAATATTCGACCTTGTCTGAAATAATTTGTGGAGGTAGGGGCCAAACTAATAAAAATGTATCCAAGTTTATTTTAAACATGGGACTTGAACCCGGTTCCATCCCTCCCCGTTTTTAAGGGGCATGCAACCCTAACTTGACATCCTTGGAATGCAGCCGCCGTATCTTACCCTCCAGCCGCCACCTTCCTTCTTTTCTCATTTTTCTGATCAGCCAAGGCCACCAAGCGCCCTTCGTCGACCTTCTTTCCCCCACGACGGAATAGCTCGAGGCCAATGAGGAGTGGAGGGCAACTTTCACGTGTTGCTGTTTCGTCGACCACCGTTCTCAGCCGACGCCTTTGTCGCCAATGTAAGTCGTCAACCGGCACCGTCGTTGCTCCCGTTGCTGACGGCGACGAGGACCGTGAGCGGATGTCAGTTCTAGTACTGCGGCTGCTGTACTCGGCTGTTCCGCCTTGTTATTGCTCTCCGACCACCGCCTGCTGCCATGAGGATGGTTGATTTGTGTGCATGTTTGAGTGGGTTTCGTGTTTCATGTATGTGTGTGTGTCACTGCAACAAGTTGGAGGTGTGTGTGTGAGTGTAATTGTTGGCCGGAAAGCAAGTGAACCACATGGTGGCTGCCACCGTTCTGCCGCCACTAGCCACCACCTTAGGTGGCTGTGTGTGTGTATGTGTGTGTCAGATGGATGTTAATGTACCAGAATGCTTTTGTTATTGCTTTTGTTTAAAATGATAACTACCACCATTAAAAAGTGGTGGCTGCCGCCTCCTACCGCCACAGATCGCCGCCGACCACCACTGCCCGAGTGGTAGTGGGTGGTGCTTGACTTATTAAACATTAAATTATATAATCATCTAAGTTTAATCCGAGTGGCACGTGTTTGGGTTGGAAACCCTAATTAGGGTTTAGAAAACCCTAATGTTAAGAAACCCCTAGTTTTGGAGTTGGGAGGGACCCGCATACGCAGTCAGGAAGGATTTTGCATGTTGGGCTTCGGTTTGGGTTATCTTTTAGGCTTAGTTGTCTTGGGACCTATTAGGCCATTAGGTTTTAGACTAATAATTATTTTGAGAAGGCCTACAATGGGTTTGGGCCTAATTTGGAAAATTGGGCCATGGATTGGACTTTGGGTGGTTTTTGGTATTTGGGCCTTATGGATTATTAGGTTTGGGCCTAAGTCTTGGTCCAAAAGAGATGAGGGGTAAATTGGTCATTTACCCTAATAATGGATTTATGGATATGGATTGGGACCCAAATGTTGATTGGGTGTTGTTTTGATTTTGATAGTTTGGGGATCGGTCAGCCAGCAGCAAGAGATTTATCCGCGGGATTTCAGCAGTGCGAGGTGAGTTTCCTCACTGTGTCTAGCGGGTCTAAGGCACCAATGCCGACCCATGATTTATATGTTAGGATGCTAGATGTCGGCGTGACTCTTGCATGTGTTGTATGATGGTATGCTTACCGGGCAAGGCCCGATGCCAGGCGGGGCTTGATGGGTATATTGTATGCTAGTTATTAGTATCTGTTTTTATGCTTAACGGGGGAGGCCCGATGCCAGGCTAGGCTCGATGACTGTATGGTATGCTATAGTCTTTGTGATTATTGCATGTGCTAAAAAGGTTATATGTTTATATGAATATATGGTTATGTGATTATACGATTATATGATTATATGTGTGTATCGGGCGGGGCCTAATGTCAGGCGGGGCATGGTGATGGACATATCTGTAACCCGAGCGGGACTCGATGCCGGACGAGGCTTGATGTCCGGTGGGGCTCGAGGCTGAGTGGGACTCGATACCGGGTAGGACCCGATGGAGGGAGGGGGCCCAGTATGTGATTTGTGTGGTATGTGGTATCTTGGGGAACTCACTAAGCTTTGTGCTTACGGTTTTCAGTTTATGTTTCAGGTGCTTCGGTTTTCAAATGGAAGAGTTTGGGATGATTGCAGAGCACACATCACATACTTCCGCGTTCTGTGATTTACTCTGATTTAATGATGTTTTGATAAATACTTTTAACACTCTAAATTTTCAAACAATTTCATTTTTAAAACCACACAAAACCAATATCACATTTCTCAAAAACCACAAATGTATAAGTTGTCAAGACACAAGTCAACAAATGTTTGATAATATCCCAGAATCCTCAAAAAAACATAATCTCTAACTGGTGTGTACAATCAAGCCGGCGCCTTCCCGTGATCCTGAGAAGTACCTGAAACACATATCACACAACACTGTAAGCACGAAGCTTAGTGAGTCCCCCAAAATACCATGCACAAATAATTAGCCTCTCATGGCTAAATCTCGATAAGGACCCTCCGATCATGTGTCTCAGTGAGGACCCTCCGGTCTCACAGCTCGGGTCGGACCCTCCAGTTCGGTATCTCAGTGAAGACCCTCCGGTCTCACAACTCAGTTTGGACCCTCCGGTCCTAACTCAATAAAACATAGAAATAATATACAGCATAAATCACAAAGACAAAATGCATGATATCACATAACTCAATATAAGCACATAAGACCCTCCGATCAATAATTCAAATAAGACCCTTTGGTCTATAACTCATATAAGACCCTTCGGTCACACAATATTACCACTCAGGTAAGTATAGTGAGAAGACTCACGTCGTAAGCAAAGCAAGTATGTCTCGTACTCAACGATCGGTCTCGACTCCACCGACATATGTCATAATCATCTCTAATTAACACTTATAACAACAACTCTAAAGATGTTAAGCTAACCCCTTCACTAACTCTTGGAAAGGGTGAAAAGACCATTTTACCCCTCCATAGCCTCCATGTCCATAACTTG
Source organism: Lactuca virosa (assembly GCF_052849685.1). Classification (NCBI taxonomy): domain Eukaryota; kingdom Viridiplantae; phylum Streptophyta; class Magnoliopsida; order Asterales; family Asteraceae; genus Lactuca; species Lactuca virosa. Next base: position 149,157,804 of record NC_136429.1, on the reverse strand, counting down.
ACCAAACCCTAAAAGTCAATAGAAGTCAACACTCGAGTCAATAGTCCCCGTTGACCGATGAAAACAATGAATCGAGTATAAAATGAATCAGAATATAAAATCAAGTAAGAATGTGAGATTGAACAACGGATGTAAATATGATCTTGTTTCAGCTCTATTATGCTTTCGAATGTTTATAGATTACAAAGACAGGTCTGTAAAAAAACTCTTATCTAACTCTAGTAAATATCCCTATTTATAGGGAACAGAAAGCGTACAAAAAATATACTAAGGCAAAGACACTTAAGCTTCGAATAAAAGCGCCTTAGTAAAATAGATTACAAAACATTCGAAGAGTGCAAAATACACTTCGACTAATTACAACATTTTGACCCTTACAATCTCCCCCTTTGTAATCATAGTCGAACTTCTTAATTTGTAAGAAACTGGATGGAATACAGCATCACCCTTCGAATTTCCGTGTACCAGGAAATTATCTTCTTTAGCTCTTTCTTATCTCCTTCATTGTTATTCTTACAATGATTCATACGAACAATTAAGTTCGTATATTGAGACGTTGAATATCTCTCCACTTCGCATGCCTGGAATAAGAAACGTTTTGCTTTTCCAGCCTTGTCTTTTCCTGCGAAGACTAACCCAAAAGGCTTCAAGCAGATTTCACCATCATCATACTTTTTCAATTCTGCTTGAGTCTTTGTAGGTGCCATTGGAGCTTTTATTTCCATACCTTTAGTTGTAGCTAACTCCACATCAGTTAGAGCCAAGCACTCATAATAATTTTCGATGAAAATCTTGATGTGAGCAACCCCAAGCTTAAATTCATCAGGTTCAGTGTTTTGAAGATATGAAAACGATTTGTCTTTCAGAATCAATGCAACTTGTATAAGATCATACAAGTTAATGGAAAATCTGCAATTGTAAATTCGCAAATACTTCCATTTTCCCTGGCCACCACATACTTGATATTTTGGACTGTGTTTTCGAACACCACATCCTTTTTCATACTGATAACTTTCTTGATCTTCACCAAAGACCAAACTTCCTCAGGGGATTTTGCAAGAACATCATGAAATCTAATTTTCATGTGAGTACCATCATCCTTTTCTTTGAAATTTCCTTCTGCTTTAAATTGTGGCATGATGAACATCATCTCATTCATTGGAAAGTCAAGTTGACTTGTATCAGTATTCGTAACCATATAACTCTGCTTTGGTTTCTTCTCAAACGAATACATATGATTATATGCAACCTTGGCTTCAATTGTTTCGTAATTGTAGTGTTTGGACGGATCACCTTTGTCCATACCCTTAGGATCACTCGCACGTTGAGTCATTATACTTTGAATCAACCTTAGCCTTTCAATTTCAGCTTCTGCTTCAGCTTTCTTTTCTTCTTTCGACTTTTCCACAACTATCATTTTCCCTTTATCTTTCAAAGCTGAATTATCTATTACCTCTTTTGTTTTCGAACCACTCCCACCAGTATCAGCAGATTTACCAATCACAATTCCTTTCGAAATTGGTCTTGTAATTGGCATAGTTGTTACAACTGTTGAAGTAACCGGCCCAGCAGATGCAACAATTGGCTTCGTTGATGGGATCTTCGAAGAAAATACCTTTCCCACAACCTTCGCATCTCCACCACCAGCCTTCGTATCTTCAACTTTTCTTTCTCCCCCTTGCACCCCTGTAAAAACAGGTGGGGCATCTGTTGTGGGTAGAAGGCTTGATATACGAGAAAGAGGGGCCAGTTTCTTGTGTAGAATAACTTCGAATTGGGTGAACTTCTGGGATAAGAATTCTAGAGTAATCAGAGAAGACGAAACTGGCTTGACAGATAGATCTTTTAACTCCTTCAGCAATGTAATCACTTCCACAAAGTTGTTACTTTCCATTGTAGAAAGTTGATTAAGTTGAGGACTCATACTTTCGTATAACTTGACAAATTTCATGACAGCATCACAAATAATGTCAATCTTTTGACTCAGAGACGCAAAATCCTGTTGGACACTAGCAATCTCCTTTTGCATATCTTCACGAAGTTCACGAATCTGCAAATTAGCATCCTCCCTGACTTTCTTAACATCCTGAACAAAGAGAACATGTCGTTCCTTTGCAACTGTCTTCAATTCTTTTAAATCTCCGACAAACTTTGAATTTTGAGAATTTATTCGTAGCTCATTGTTTTGATCAATATGATCAACCTTCTCCAAAATTCTCGACTCCGAGTCTCAAACCATCCCAGAGACTTTACTCACTATTTTGGCTTCGAACATTTGCAACATCGTATCAACTTCCAAACTTGAGACTGACGAACCACCCCCAGATCAGCTTGAGATTGAATTATGGAATTCAACTTCGTATTCAAAATTTTAAACTGTTTCATCGTCATCAGCATATGATCTGGAAAATCTTCTTCTTCGTCATCAAACTTTAATTCATCAAACATGCCTCGAAAACCTTCATTGTCAGTGTCGGTTTCCATAAGAACGGTTTCTTGAACAGGCGAATTAAGTTTGGGTGTATCAGTAGATTGAGAAGAAAAAATTGAAGTAAGGGTTGATTGATGATATTTTCGAATGTAGGTGAATCAGTGGTTGAAGTAATCGGAGTGATTGGTGGAGGTAAAGAAACAATATTTTCGAAGGCTATAGAAGTAGGATGACCTTGATCTTCTTTCTTCGAATCTCCTTCACCCATATTGACATTTGCATCCGTATCAGATACGTTTGCAGTGATGCCTGAAGTTCGTACCTCATCATAAACTGATTTGGCAACCGAATCTTCGGGTGGTATGACTATTGTCTGCTCAGGAGTTGAACTTTCTTTGTGAAGAGTTACTTCTGGTGTTTCAGGAATTCGTTCATCGTCATCTTCTGTAGACTCAGTGGAGAGCATAAGCTTTTGTGTCTTCTTCTTCTTCTTCTTCTTCTTCTTTGACAGATGTTTGGCCATATCCTTAGCCCTTTGTTTCTTTGACAATGGAGAAACAGGTGCTGGCATTTCACGAATTAAAACACCTTGATGAGTAACTTGAGGCTTTCAGACCACGTTAGGTGTTGGAGACTTGCTTTTATGCGTAGACTTCATTTTGATTATTCGAAACATATCGGTCTTCGAGGGAATGACCACTTGCTCTTGAGTATCTTCAACAACAGGCTCAATCAATTTTGTCTCAGCAACAGACACTTCAACTGTAATAGGCTTCTGCTTTGGAGATTTCGTAGTTTTCAATTCTGTGACTTTGTTTTTAGAAGAACTAGTTTCATTCTTCTTCGACCTCTTGGATTTCTTATCTTCCCTTTCCAATAATATCCCAGTTTCTACAGTAGAATCAATAGTTTTCAAATAAGCCACCAAGACTGAATTCGAAGGATCAACTCGTTTTAGCATAGCATCAGGAATACGAGCCACAAAGGGAAAATCTTCAACATTATCTGTGACATCCTTCGGACTGTGGAATATCTGGAAAACAGCTTTTTCTTCATCATTGGGTACCAAAATCCCCTCCTTGTTGTAGAAATATTGTAGAATCAAGCTCTAGTACCTCGCACATGAAATACCATAAAGAGCATCCATGTGTTCTACACTCTTTTGAAATTCCTTCCATAACTGTGTAGAATAATCCACTTGAAGATCATAGTATAGCCCAACAACCATGACATATACCTCCATTCGTCCTTTATCGAGACCAACAGTTCTACCAGTTAAAACCTCAGAAAAATACCAAATAGAAAATTCCAGATACTAGGAAGACCAGATTTCTTAAAATCACTGATCTTAGTTAGTTGTGGTTGACAACCCATCTCATTGAACATACAGACAATTTGAGGGAATGAGAAATCAACATACGGTGGTGAATTTGGAATTTCAAGAATTTGGCAAAAGAGTTTCTTGGACAATCTGACCTTTTTGTCATCAACCAAATTAAAAGTAATGGCATCAAAAGCTTTGTTGTATGTAGCCGTTGATCCTGCTTGAGAAAGCCATGACATCGGAACTGAAAACGAACTGAACATAGCCTTTGACAGAACATAACTCTTTAAAGCAACAATCAACATCTTCAATTCTTCAGGGTATTGAGAAACATCAGCGTCCAGTTGATAGTTAGTTCCTTGGATCTTCATTATCGGTAATGAAGTCGTATCTTCAGTGGTTTGAGAAGGGTCAGCAATGACATGATTAGAAGTCGCCATTGTCAGGGTTTGAAAGCTTTGAAGATCAAAGAGAATTGGGAATTTTTTTTACTTTGAACGCGTAAACTGATAATAGATCTTTGAATCCCCTTTTATATGTAACCCTAGAATTTGAATTTGAAGCGGGATGTGCAATTAATGATATCCGACGTGGCACCTGAAAAGTCGCATTAGTCTGCCAAAAATTTCCAGGTGTCAAAAAGTAACTGTCACATCTCCTTGAACCAAGGAAACGTCTCCTCCCACAGTCTGTTCGTGTCTCGTCAATGAATAGTAACCGTCAGCATCCTTCGGATGGTGGAAAGGCTCTTTCACTTTTGGGATGAAAAGCGAAGTCATATGCCAGATGTTTGAAATCATTAGCCTGAGTTGGTATTACTCAGAACCTCAAGGATTTCGTGAGTGCAGTGCTCCAAAGAATTTAGACAAGAAACAATAATAAGAAAAATTTGGGATACTGTGATGTCAAAATATCAATTTGACACGAAGGTAGATAAAACCCCGGGCAAAGATTGCTTCGTTAATCACCAAGAGAGATGATCAACAGCTTGTGTATGGTCCCGTGAAATACAATCGAATACTTGAAGAGAAGTATCGAAGGGCTTCTTTTATAAGGTTTCATGGGTAGCTATAAAAATTTCGTTACATATCATCCTAAACATAAGGTGATAAATTGTAACAGAAATTACTTGTTTGACCAGTGTAATCAGTGACAAGTTTGCTTTGAAAAATTTTAAGTGACTTTGGACTTCAAATGAAACTCACACGGAAATCATATTCATGAAAAAATTTATGCTGGATCTTGTTGGGTAACAAACATTATGGGCTTCGAATGTTTGATCAAGACCACTCATACGGAATGAATATGATTTAGAGTTTCGAATTTGGGTACTGAAACAAAGGTTTCGTGAAAATCTGGAACATAGTTCCCCGTTAATTCCTTAAAAGTTTAGAAAATTGGGTTTCACTTTCATCACGGTCTCATGATGTCAGATCATGAACACATATTTTTGATATGTCTAAGTCTCGATTGGTGTGATCAGAGACCTCTCGGACATATGTCTTTGTGTGTGATCGTGTAAGAACTTTTTGGATGAAAAAGATGGATGAAAGACACGAAATGTACCTCTGTTATATTTGGACAAAACAATTCACTCTTAACTCATTGTGAGAAGAGTCAGGTAGCTCAGGAGACTAATGTGAATACAAGCCTGATTGGGAAGAAATTTTCGTATGAAATATTTCATTAACGCTTTCGCACACACACATTGAGTCATTGGAGGCTTTGGACAACATGCTGCAACATGCTTCTAGGGACAACTTAACTAGTTCAAAATATTCAAAAATTTAAAGATTCGTAAGATAGATTTACCTGACCCTAGTACTGCAAGCATTATCCACTGTGTATCATCATGAATATCTGCAACAAAGTACTAAAAAGAAATAAGAAACAAAATATTTTTGTTGTTTTGATTTTTCGAAAATAAAGAACGAAATAAAGAGAAAATCTTTTTGATGTTTTTGATTTTTCGAAAATGAAGACAGAATAAACGAAAATATTTGTGGAATTTTGAAATTTTCGAAAATAAAATGACAAAACAAAGGAAAATCTTTTTGGATTTTTAATTTTTCGAAAATTAAATGACAAAACAAAGGAAAATCTTTTTGGATTTTTAATTTTTCGAAAATTAAATGACAACCGAAATGTACTTGTTGCAAATACACGAAATTTTATCAACCCTTGAAAAGTGATAAATCTACGAATTCGAAGGGGTCGAAGCGTTGACTATAAACAGTAACCTCTGAACGCCGAATGACTTTGCTTTGTCTTTTATTCAGTGCCTCTGAATCATTCCTGGTCAACCATCATTCTCCTTTTTCGCATGGAACAAAATTTCTATCGATCATTCCAAGTCCTTCTAAAATTTTTACAAAGGATTTTTCATCTAAAGGTTTCGTAAAAATATCAGCTAACTGATCAGTTGTTTTCACGAAATGTACTTCAATATTTCCATCCTCCATGTGATCCTTGATGAAATGATAACGAAGAGCTATATGTTTAGTCTTCGAATGCTGCACAGGATTATGACAAATTCTTATTGCACTTTGAGAATCACAATATAATGGAATCTTTTTCATATTAATTGCATAGTTACGCAATTGACTTTGGATCCATATAATTTGTGATGTGCATGCACCAGCAGCCACATATTCTGTTTCAGCTGTTGAAATTGATACACATGTTTGTTTTTTCGACTGCCAGCTCACCAATTTGCCATCGAGAAATTGACATCCGCCACTTGTGCTCTTTCTATCAAGATTACAACCACCCAAGTTTGCATCCGAATAAGCTTGTACAAAGAACCCAGTTTTCGAAGGATACCACAAGCCTAACAAAATTGTTCCCTTAAGATAACGAAAGATATTCTTCACTGCAGTGAGATGTGGTTCTCGTGGATTTGACTGATACCTAGCACAATTACACACAGAGAACATGATATCATGTCTACTAGCTGTAAGATAAAGTAATGAACCAATCATGCTCCTGCAAAGAGTTAGGTCAACTACAGGTTTATCTAACGAAGGTGTCAACTTTATGCCAGTTGCCATAGGAACTTGTAACTTTGTGCTATTCGTCAATCCAAACTTCTCTAGCAGATTCTTCGTATATTTTTCTTGATTAATAAAAATTCCTTGTCCGCTTTGACGAATATTCAATCCAAGAAAATTATTGATTTTTCCCATCATGCTCATTTCGAACTTACTTTTCATCAGATCTTCGAATTCTCTAGACAAGGCAGGGTCAGTTGAGCCAAAAATAATATCATTAACATAAATTTGAACAAGCATTAGATGATTCCCAACTTTCTTTCGAAATAATGTGGGGTCAACAGATCCTTGTTTAAATTTAGATTGCTTCAAAAATGAAGTAAGAGTTGCATACCATGCTCGTGGTGCTTGTTTTAATCCATAAACTGCCTTATCTAAAATATAAACATGATTAGGATGTTCTTCGTTAATAAAACCTGGGGGTTGTTCCACGTAAACTGTTTCTTCAAGCTCTCCATTTAAAAATGCACACTTCACGTCCATTTGATAAACATCAAAGTCTTTGTGAGTTGCATAAGCCAGAAATATACGAACAGCCTCGAGTCTTGCGACATGGGCAAAAGTTTCTTCATAGTCGATTCCTTCTTGTTGTGAATATCCTTTAACAACAACTTTGGCTTTGTTTCGAACGATATTTCCATCTTTGTCGGTTTTGTTTTTAAAAATCCATTTTAACCCGACAATCGAAACATTTTCAGGTTTAGGAATTAATCTCCAAACCTTGTTTCATTCAAATTCAGACAATTCAGATTGCATCACAACAACCCAATCTGAGTGTTCCATTGCAACCTTAACTGTTTTTGGTTCAATTTTAGAGATGAAAACATTGAACATGCAAAATTCTTGATGAGTATTAAATACCTCATTCTTTGCATGAATTTGAGCTCTTGTTAAAACACCCTCTTGTGGATTCCCAATTACTTGATCCTTCGGATGATCTCTTGTCTTGGCGGATAAGCTGAATCAAAGTCCAAAGGTGCATCTTCGTATAAATCATCATTCTATGAACCTGCAATCGAACAAACATCATCACAATCAATATTATTTTCATTGTTTTCTAAATGCTCCCCCTCAACATCAGCATTCAATCTCTCATTCTCCCCCTCGAAAGAATGTTCCCCCTCAACTAGAGTGTTCGAATCCAAGTTCTCCCCTCCACTGGATTATTTTGCATACTTTCGCCTATCTCTTGAGAAGTTGATGTTGAATCATCAGTAAGCTTCGTTAATTCAGGGAGATGATTATCATTTGCATTAATTTCAGCATCAGCAGCATGATCTGAAATACCAAAAATTAAATCATAATCAATATCCAACGTTTGTGAAGGTTCAGATTCATCTTGTATTTCTTTTAGAATAGGATGATTTTCAAAATGCGTTTCAGTTTGTTTAATATAGTAATCATCAAATGTAAGATTAAAAGTTTCTTCAACTTTTCGTGTTCTTTTGTTCAACACACGATATGCGACTGAATTATGCGGATATCCCAAGAAAATCCCTTCATCTGCTTTAGCTTGAAATTTTGTAAGATTATCCTTGAGATTCATAATAAAGCACCTGCATCCGAAAACATGGAAAAATTTGACGTTAGGTTTTCGATTGTTGAGAATTTCATATGGAGTGATGTTAAAACGATGATGGATGAAAGATCTGTTTTGAGTAAAACATGCTGTGGATACTGCTTCAGCCCAAAGGTATTGTGGAAGATTCACATATGCCAGCATAGTCCTTGCTGCTTCGCATAGAGATCTATTTCTTCGTTCAATGACACCATTTTGTTGTGGTGTGTATGGAGATGAAAATTATGCTAAGTCCCTTTGTCCACCAAAAATGAATCAAGAACATTGTTCTTAAGTTCAGTTCCATGATCACTCTTAATTTTTTGAACAATCTTCTTCAATGTTGTTTCCATCTTTTTGATAAAGTCAATCATGATTTGTGCAACTTCGGATTTAAGCCAGAGAAAATAAACCCACGTGAATCTTGAAAAGTCATCAACAATTACTAAAATGTACTGTTTCTTGTTGAGTATTGAAACTGTCGATGGACCACACAAATCAATATGTAAGAGCTCCAGTGGTGTGACAATTTTCGAATCTATCGTAATCGGATGACCTTGTTTATGTTGCTTGCCAACTTCATAAGCTGCACATAAAGAATCATTATCAAATTTAAGTACATGTAAACCTCTTACCAAATCTTGTACAACAAGTTTGTTGATGTTTCGAAAGTTGAGATGAGAAAGTCTTCGATGCCAAAGCCAACTTAAGTCTGATGAAGCTTTCGAAAGAAGACATATAGCAGGTTTGCCTACTATCGGATTGATGTCCAAAGTGAACATGTCACCTTTCCTTTTTGATTTGAGCAAAACTTCTTTAGTGTTGATATTCGAAATAATGCTTCCCTATTCATTAAAAAGAACTTGATTGCCAGTGCCCACAACAAGTTGTGAAACACTTATCAAGTTATGTTGAAGACCTTCAACATAAGCAACACGATTCACTGTGAATTGTCCGTTCGTGATCTTCCCATATCCTTTGACTTGACATTTTTGATTGTTACCAAATTTCACAACTCCAGCATTCTTTAGGCTTCGAAAATCACATAAATTCTCCTTCTTCCCAGTCATGTGACGAGAGCAACCACTATCAATATACCACTTATTATCATATTGCTCGTCACATAGTACCTACAATCAGTGGAAAAATTTAGGTACCCAAGGCTTTTTGGGTCCTTGGAAATTAGATTTCAATTTCGAATGTAATGAAGAACTTTTAACCCAATCACAAACTTTGGTTTTGAGACTATCAATTAAGTTCACATCATCATTTATAGGAACCGAAACATAAGATTTTGATGGTTTCGGATGTTCACTGACATTACCCTTCATATTCTGAGTTTGTGATTGTACATTCTTTGCTTTCATGACTGGTTTCCATGCTTTGAATGATATGTTCGAATCCTTAGAAGATGAACTTCCGTTTGATGAAGTATTCACATACTTCTCATAGGCTTCGTGAATTTGCTCCTTTGAAAATTTACTCGACTGATACATTTTTCCTTTTCCTTCAAGCCAATGATCAATATTCTTCCTTGAAGTTATCCCTTTTTCATGTGAAATTTTCAAAGTTTGTTTCTTCTTATGATTAGGAAAATTTGGCTTTTGAGGAACAAAATCAACTTTTGGATTCGTTAGATAAGATTGAGCATAAGATGTATTAACAATTGATTTAAAATGTTGACGTTGAGAGATTATTTGAGGTGGATTTGATTCATTTGAAAATTTCTTTGGAATAGTAGTTTTTAAAACTTTCGAAAACTTCGATTGTTTATTCACTTTAGACCTTGAATGATTTGATTGAAATGAAGGTTGTTTATTTGTTGAAAAAGAGGAATTTTTAGCTTTGAAAACATTTTTGGGTGATTGTGATTCAGACAAATATTTATTTGTTTGAGCGGGATTTTTCTTTTTGTCTGAAAAAGTTGCTGAATCAGTTTTTGTCGTTTCATCTGACATCTTTTGAGACTCAATAGTCTGCCAAAATATTTTCTTCCTAGCTTGTCTTTTTGAAATGTTATTTTCTTTCGAAAATTTGTCAATTTGATCTTTGAATTCCTTGGAGTTTAGTTTGACAACATTTTCATTTTCCACTTCAACTGGTTTTGAAATCTCTTTTTCAATTTTTGATTTTTCAACCCATTTTCTTTGTGGTTTTTGTCGTTGAAAAACGTACGAATTCTTTGTTAGGTTGTTTTCAACTGTGCTTTGATTTGCGAAGAAACCTTCATCAGTTGTTTTAAAATTATCTTCTTCAACTAACTTCTTTAATTCTGGTTTGATATTCTCAACATTTCCAGTAGTTACGAATACTTGATTTGGAAAAATGACATCATCTGTACACTTGAAATTTGGATAAACCACAATATTCGTTTCAAGATAGTGAGCACCTTGTTCATTCATCACTTTTTTGAACTTTTGTGTATCACCATACACTTGATCAACCACAATTCGAGGAATTTCGTCTTCCTTTGAAGATTTCTTTTTCTTCGAAATTTTCTCTTCATTTTCATCATCGCTATCATCAGTTTGACTATCTCTGATGTCCATGAAGTCCAAATCACAAACTTTCGAAGTTGAGGGTTTATCAGTTTCTATCTTTACCATCAAGTCCTTAACTTTTTATTTCCCTTTAGATGTTGATGCAACATTAACAATAGACAACTGGGAATAATCAACATCCTCAAGATCACTAATTTCACTAATATTGTCAGAATTATCTTCAATATCGGCAAAATTAGATTGAGAATCAGATGTTGAATTCTCAGTCTTTTTCAAAATTTTGATTTGTTCAGATTTAGTCAAAGTATCATTCACTATGTTAACTAATTCATTCGCATCAAGACATTCATCAATTTTGACAATTCCATATTTATATCTATCATCAGGAACTTTGTCAAATTCAGCTATTATCTTCTCACAATCATACGAAACATTATCAACCTTAGCTCTTTCGTATGCTAGAAAAGGCAGTAATTTTCTATGTTGCTCTTTACTTATTTCACATGAATGATGCAAATCATTTAATTTGTCATATAGTCTCTTAGCAGAATTACAGTATATGTTTCTTTGTGCTAGCAAAAGTTTGACTTCATTTGATAAAGTATCCCTATCACACATAATATTCGTTATCTGTAATTCTAAACAATCAAACTTACTTATTTTCATGTCTAATCGCTTTTTGGTCTCTAATAACTCCATGGACAACTTGTTGGCCTCATTGCTAGCAGACACAACAATTGAATCAAAATAAGTAACAGTCTCATCAAAAGATATTAGTTCAGAGTCATAAGCATGTGTAGGAATATTAAAAGATTCGAGAATATTACGTACCTTTGTTGTCATTGGAGATTTGTCTGCTGCCTTGGATACGAAGCATCTACCTTTCACTTCGAATTCCTCTTCATCTGAGTCCTCCTCCATTTTAGCATACATTGCTCCATGTGTTGGATTCCTTATTTCTTCATCGTCTGATCCAGATGACCAAATTTGATAAGTTCCATCTTCCTCCTGTTCACCCCTTGCGACCAGCGACAAATTCTTAGCTTTCGCACGAACCTCCTCAAGCCTCTCTGCGTAATAAGCCTCATCTTTTACTTTATTCTTCCTCTCATCCTTCTTTCGAAGCATACAATCATTCGCAAGATGATTGGCTCCATTGCAATAATGACAATCTATTCCAACATCACCTTTCAGCTTCTTCTCACTCTTCCCTTCAGACACCTTCAAATCTTTCTTCTCAACCTTCTTTTTCTCCTCAAAAACAGCTTTACTCACAGTACTTCCTTTTACTTCAGCAAGCTTAGCCTTCAGATTGAACGACTTTTTGAAAAACTTCTTAACACGATTATTCGAGTAAAATGTTATTGCCTCATCATCCGAATTGATGATGAATCCCTCTTCTTCCTCTGAATCACCATTTTCAGCTTCTTTCTCAGATATCTTGGACACAAGTGCCAATGGACCTCCCAAATTCAGCTTCGATTCCTCAGCTATTTCATTAACCTCAATTTTGTGTGTCTTCAACTGATTGTACAAATCATTGAGAGTTGATGTATCAAAACTTTGCTAATTCTTCACCATCATACTCACGCTTCTCCGTTCTTTTCGAAGACCCATCACAAATATGAGATTGAATTCCATTGAAGTCCTGGTAATTCCATAGCGATTGCATTGATAGATTAACTCGTTCAGACGATCATAGTAGAATTCAATTGTTTCACCTTCTTTTTGTCTGAAATCTTTCAGCTCGACCAAACACTGTTTGATTGAATTGATTTTCGTCTTCTCACTTCCTTGAAACTTATCTTTCAGATTGTTCCAGATCTCCTTAGCAGTTGTACAACACCTTACATAATTGTACACAACTAGAGGTAAAGCTCCTCGCAATTCCCTCATACATCTCTTCTCCAGTTTCTTCAGACGATCAGTTTGATTTTCAACACCAGAACTTGCAGAAGATGATCCAATTGCTTGAACATTCACTGGAACATTGACATTTCTAGTGATACATGACCATAATTCTTCATCAAGACCATTCAGATAATCCTGCATACGATCAGCCCACTGATCATGATATTCAGGGATTAGCATTGGAATTTTGGTCGATGATCCTAACAGATGAGAAAACAAGGTCATCGAATTGAGATTGAAGCTCGCCATTGTTGTACGGAAGATGACTTTGAAAATTTTGAAGAAAATTTGGAAATTTGAAAACAAACTAGTTGAATCAAATCGGAATTACAAGAAGAACACTCGATTCAACAATTCAAATGTAGAATCGAATCACAAACTAAAATCTAGACAAATTTTTCACTATCAAAAAGTGCGGAAACTTTTGAACCAAAAAGTTGATTCAAAAACTTTTTGAATAGGTGAAAATCAGATCACAGATGTGATTCCTGCTCTGATACCAATTGATGAAAACAATGAATCGAGTATAAAATGAATCAGAGTATAAAATCAAGTAAGAATGTGAGATTGAACAACGGATGTAAATATGATCTTGTTTCAGCTCTATTATGCTTTCGAATGTTTACAGAGTACAAAGACAGGTCTGTAAAAAAACTCTTATCTAACTCTAGTAAATATCCCTATTTATAGGGAACAGAAAGCGTACAAAAAATATACTAAGGCAAAGACACTTAAGCTTCGAATAAAAGCGCCTTAGTAAAATAGATTACAAAACATTCGAAGAGTGCAAAATACACTTCTACTAATTACAACATTTTGACCCTTACATTGACCCAACTCGTCGAGTGCATCTATGCGACTTGTCGAGTTCCTCCTGCTCTCAGAAAATCGGGAAAACTCCAACTCAAGTCGCCGAGTTGTCTCATCAACTCGTCGAGTTTGCACGTGTCCAGACTATTGGGGAAAACCTTAACCGAATCGTCGAGTTGGCTCATGGACTCGTCGATTCCCTCTAGTCCATTTCTCATTCAGACGATTCTAAGCAGAACTAAAGTCCCAAACTCTAGATCTAGCCTCCCAAGGCTGAAATACCACGTAAAGCTGCAAGATTTACGTCCATGCATGGCACCTAGGGCTCAAATTGCCAAAACAAAGCTCTATAGAAGGTTTAATGTTTGGAACTTGGCCAATAGCTTGATAAAGCTTGAATCTTTAGGCCCAAGGGACCTCATACTGTCCAGATCTGAAGTTTCAACTTCATGTCATGCTCAAATGGCTTAAAGACTCAAAGAGGAGATGAAAATGGCCACAAAACTTCCTAGAGAAGAGATCTAACCAAAACAATGATCAAGGCGATAACTTTTTACCTCCAATTAGCAGCTAGCACTGAAGGAACACTGGATCTAATGCCTTCTTCTCGTTCCAAGCCTTATGCTCTTCTATTTCCTTCCAAGAATGCACCAAATCACACACTTTTAGCCTCTCTCTATCTCTCTCACAGATGATACCAACTCGTTTAGGGTTTCTCTGAGGGTATTAAAGTGATAAGGGAGGCGGAAATGAAGGCTTAAGGTCCTTTAAATAGGGTACAAACCCTGAAAATTAGGGTTTTGTCACTCAGCACCTACTCGTCGAGTTGGGTCCACCAACTCGTCGAGTAGACTCTAAAAATCATGCGGCTATTTCCATCTCTACTCGGCGAGTTGGGGCCGCCAACTTGTCGAGTCGCCCTGACAAAATGAATATAACTTAGTTAGATATTATACCTGGGAGTCGGGATGTTACAATTATCCCCCACTAGAATCAGACTTCGCCCTCGAAGTCATTCTCCGGAAACAACTCTGGGTACTGCTCACACATTTCTGACTCCGGATCCCAAGTCTACTCGGATCCCTTTCGATGCTGCCACTGAACCTGAACCAAGGGCACCTCTTTATTCCTAAAGACCTTCCCCTTCCTTTCCAAGATCGCTATCGGCTTCTCAATGTAGTTCAGATGATCATCAACCTGAATTTCCTCTAAAGGGACCACTGCCGTCTCATCGGCTACACACTTTCTCAGCTGGGACACATGCAAGGTGTTATGAATCTGACTAAACTCTGCAGGCAAATCTAACCGATAAGCTACCTTACCCACTCGAGCGATCACTCTGAAAGGACCGATGTATCTAGGGCCCAGCTTGCCCCGCTTCCTGAATCGTCACCCCTTTCCACGGGGATACCTTCAGGAGGACATAATCCCCGACCTGGAACTCTAGCTCTGAACGTCGCCGGTCTGCGTAACTCTTCTGAAGACTTTGGGTCGTCAATAACCTCTGTCTGACCTGCTGGATCTGCTCCAACGTCTTGAGCACTATCTCAGTGCTCCCCATCACTCTCTGCCCTACCTCTCCCCAACAGATGGGATTCTGGCACCTCCTCCCGTATAAAAGCTCAAAGGGAGGCATACCGATACTGGAGTGATGGCTGTTGTTGTATGAAAACTCAGCCAAGGGAAAATAAGTGTACCAACTTCCACCGAAGTCCATAACACATGCGCGTAGCATGTCCTCGAGCGTTTGGATCGTCAGCTCGCTCTGCCCTTCGGTCTGTGGGTGGTAAGCGGTGCTGAAATGCAACCGGGTACCTAACTCCTTGTAAAATTTCTTCCAGAACCTGGAAGTAAAACACACATCCTGATCTGACACTATTGACGTTGGCACCCCATGCCGTGCCACCACCTCTCGAATGTAGATCTCGACAAATTTCTCCGCAGAAGAGCTCTCACTTATAGCCAGGAAGTGAGTACTCTTCGTAAACCGATCTACAATCACCCATATCGCATCAACACCTCATGCAGTCCTCGGTAACTTGGTAATAAAATCCATGGAAATCTGCTCCCACTTCCAAAGAGGAACCTCCGAAGGCTGCAACTTGCCATGAGGATGTTGGTGCTCTGCATTGACCTGGCGACAGGTCAAGCATATCTCGACTACCCATGCCATATCTCTCTTCATACAGGGCCACCAATAATCCCTTCTCAAGTCCAAATACATCTTATTGGCCCCAGGGTGAATAGAAAACCTCGACTTATGGGCCTCCTCCATCAAAATCTGTCGAGCTCCACCCGAATATGACACCTATTGTTGGATAAGGTGTCTAAGTCCATAACTATATTTGGTATGTACTTGACCCGGTTTGGCATGGTCCATTTGGGTTGCATCGACATCTCAACTGTTGGATAGACAAAATGAGAAGAAGGACACTTACGACTTGTTAATATATTATAAGTTCTAATATATTAATATGAAATCATATTATTTAATTAGTATTGATCAAGATCTAATTTGGAATTAATTTTGTGATAAAAAAGAGACTAATTAAATATATGGGGATTGATTTGTAAATCATTCATTCTTATATAGTGGGCTTATGGTTCATGATTCACTAGATTGGGTTAGGACCCATTGGGTGCTCCATGGATGCTCCATGGAGGTTATAACCCATGGATCATGGGGGAAATGAATGGCCATGCACATTAGGGTTTACATGGTCTAACCCTACATGTGGCACACTATATAAAGAGCTCCATAGCTAGCAAAATCGGCCATTAAGATAAGACAAGGAGGGCTAGCCGATTTTTTGATCAAAGTGTTCTTCTCTCAAGTTAGTCCAAGAGTTGTGGTGTTGTGTGAAACATTTGAGGCATCACATTTGAGGTGCTAGGCTCACAAATTCTTAAGGAATCCAAGAAACTACAAAGGTATGTCCTTCTACTAGTTTTTATATTACAAGTACCCCATGCCATGCTAGTTAGGATGTAAACCTTGGAAAATTCTTATTTGCATGAATATTAGAGAAAACATAGATCCAAGGTTTCTAGGGTTGTATGTACACCATAGGAGTGTTAGAATGCTCAAAACCCATAAGTGGAATCAGAGCCTAGGCTTGTTTTTTTTTTTGTATTTGATGCAAACTGCTTGAAAAAGTCGAGAATTCTGCAATATGAACAGTGAACTCGCCGAGTCCATGGGGGGACTCGACGAGTCCATGACAAAATGCATCCTACTCGTCGAGTAGGTTCTTGCACTCGACGAATAGGAGCCCTGTGTGCAGAATTTCAAGTTTTGCTGCTGGAAATGGACTAGAATCATTACCCTAAACTGTTTTGGACTTGTAAAACCTGTTTTTGATGTGGTAATGATTATGCTAATCCATTTACAATGGTTATTATCAAAATTTCAAGTTTTATATGTGTTTATATGATTCTTGAAATTGTTGATATGAATGTTCATACTTATGAGTTTTAGTAGATCATAGGAATTATTTTCAAATTGTTTGTTAGTGTAATTCATGATCTTAATGCCTATTGATGGAGTCCATAATTTGTCCTCAAGTTATGGATTACCAAAAGTCACTTCTTTAAATTGTCATTAAAGAGCCATAGGTTACATAAAGTGAAGAGTCTTCATTTTAATAAACCATTAAACTCATAAGTTATGAAGTTGAAAGGTTTTGAATATTTTCAAAACATGCCCTCAAGTTTTGGAATTTGTAAAGTCACTTTAGAAAACTTTAAATTCCAAACCCTAGAGTTTTAAAAGTTAAAATTCAACCCTTATACTTTATAGTATTATAAGTTAATAATATATATATATATATATATATATATATATATATATACATATATATATATATATAAAAGAGCAAGTCAGTCTTACCGTTAGTAGGCCTCATGCACGAAGCCGGTCTATAAGGGGGGTATAAGGTTGTTGCCTATAAAATGGCAGCTTAATGGGTGTCCACTCTCACCCACCGCTTCCTTGACTGGTGGAGGGTCGTTAGCCGAACGGGTAGGACAAGGACTATAGTCCTCATTAAAAGTATAATGAAGAATATAAAGTAACTAAACCTTTTATAAATTCCCAAACTTAGTTACTTTAGGAAAATGTGAAATTGGTGCTATCCCATGAAATTACACTTTGTACCTTACCAAGTCGTTGGTGGAGCGTGCGTGGGTAACCGGCACACTAACATGGATTAGTAAGAGTGGCAAATGGTGACTTAATATTTATCATAGATCGGTGGAGCGCGTGTGGGTAACCGACACATCGATTAGGTGATAAAGATTAAGGGTACCAAGTAAATTTGCATGGTTATTCACACCTTGTTTTTGATCCTCGGCATCCCAGTGACAAACTTGATAGGACACAATCGAGATTTAAACATGCCATTGAAAAGTTCAATGAATCTCAAAAGAATCTAGGAGTTTCAATCCAATTAAAACCTAATAATTTATTTCATTTTTCATGGTGGAAATTGGTGAATCGTCATTCACCTACCTTCAAATATTTCATAGCTTGGATTACGGCATCCCACTTCCAAGTTATGAAGTATTGTGTTGGGTCCTAGCCTTAATATTACATTTGGGTGTCTTATTAAGGATTCTATATCTAATCTAAACTTGTCTTTCTTCTTTTCAGATGTCTTCCAACAATGCTGCTTCTGGCTCAAACCCTACCATCTCCTTCTCTCTCATGAACATTTGTGGGAGAGTCATATTGATGGGTTTTGAGCATTCTAACACTTCCTAAGTGTACATGCAACCCTAATAACCTTGGATCTATGTTTGTCTAATAATCATGCAAAGTTGAATTCCAAGGTTATATTCCTATCTAGCATACATGGGGAACATTTTTAACTTGAATGAAAGATATAATAACTTACCTTGTTGTTGATTATGATCCTTGAAACCTTGTGAGCCTAGCACCCCAAGTGTGATGCCTCAAATGCTTCACACAACACCAAATGCAAAGGAGTAAACTTTGAGAGAATCTTACACTTGCAAAATCGGCTCTAGCCCTCTTGTTTCTTATGTGTAGCCAATTTTGGTGGAGAATGAGTTTCTTATATAGTGTTGACACATCTAGGGTTACACCATGTAAACCCTAATGTGTCATGACTCTTCATTTCCATGACCCATGGGTTTGTAACTCCCATGGAGCATCCATGGAGCATCCTATGGGTGGAACCCAACTTGATAATCCATGGAGCCTCTTAGCCCACTATATAAGATATGGAAGATTTACATAATCTACCCATATATTTAATTAGTTATCTTTTGATCACTTAATTAATTCTAAATTAATTCTTGATCAAACTAATTAAATAATATTATTAATATATTAGAACTTATAATATATTAATAAACCATAAGTGTTATTTCTCTCATTTTAGTTTATCCAATTGCATGGTGCCATGCAATCCAAATGGACCATGCCGGGTCGGGTCAAGTACATACCAGAAATAGTTATGGACTTAGACACCTTATCCAACAGTCTCCCACTTGGATAAGTCTAATAACTATAACTGCAATACTTCAGGAACCGATCGACAATCGTAGCTCTTTCAAGGTCTCTCGGAACTGAGAAGATGATGATACGCCATTTAAGATAAGTGATCATATAATCCTCTGTTCTAGATATCAGCCGGACAAATACATGGAACAATGTCTTACTTATTGTCCAGCAGTTTGTTTCCCGATTTCCGATTTGTTTGACAAAGAACTTAATTGAACACATCAACTTAATTTTGACCGGGCCCGATACATAGGTCAAAACAAAATCATCGAGGGGCCCAGATATCAGCTTCTAATCCAAGAAGGAACAGATAAACTTCGACTCATATGTTTGTTCTACCACTCATTGAATTATACACAAAAGCACGTTTTATAACATCGAGTTACCAATGCGTTAACGTACAATCAATGCATAACCAACTCATAAGTAACAAATCATATCTCTAGGTTTGAAGACTTATATGATATTACCGTCTCACGATCACTCGAGATAAATTCCATGAAGTGATTCCAGTGAGCGTGGGTTGAGTCCAATGCTCAGAACTTATGAGCACTCATGAGTGTTGTAGCCATGTCCAACAACTTAGACCTCTGCAACCAATCATGACAGTCTTGATTCATACCTACTTCCGACATATGACCGACTGTGGAGGTTCGAATAATATGATATACCAAACATAATTATTCTGGAAGTCAAAAATGCAAAAGAAATATAGTAAACGATCGACAAGAGATAGCAACACTTTACTCATAAATAAAACACCTTTTATTCATCATCTAATGTCAATTACACTTTACAAATTTCAAGGTTATCTAACTACTAAATCTAATATCATCCTTCAGCCCTATGCTCCGAGCATGCTGGAGATGCTTAACCCGAGTCAGTCCCTTCGTGAGGGGATCTGCTGGATTCTCATCCGATGATACCCTCTTTGCCACGAGGAGTCCTTTTTCTATTCGATGTCTGATGAAATGGTATTTTCTGTCGATGTGTCTAGATCTCCCATGATCCCTTGGTTCCTTGGGTAAGGCAACTGCACTTTCACTATCACAGAAAATTTCCATTGACTCTTTAA
Organism: Lactuca virosa; assembly: GCF_052849685.1. Lineage (NCBI taxonomy): Eukaryota > Viridiplantae > Streptophyta > Magnoliopsida > Asterales > Asteraceae > Lactuca > Lactuca virosa. Next base: position 149,137,617 of record NC_136429.1, on the reverse strand, counting down.
TAGCTGGTACAACTCCAAGGTCTCCAATGAAAGTTCTTCAGCCATATCGCCTCCTTTGCTGCCTCGCTAGCTGCTATATACTCTGATTCGCAAGTTGAATCAGCCACTGTCTCTTGCTTGGAACTCTTCCAAGAAATTGCTCCTCCATTTAAGGTAAAGACCCAACCTGACTGAGAGCGGAAATTATCCCTATCAGTCTGAAAGCTAGCATCACTATACCCTACAACTCTCAAGTCTTCACTCCCACCGAGGGTAAGGACCCAGTCCTTAGTCCTCCGTAGGTACTTGAGGATATTCTTTACCGCAATCCAGTGTGCCTTGCCAGGGTTCCCCTGATACCTGCTAACCATGCTCAAAGCAAAGGCTACATCAGGTCGAGTACACGTCATAGCATACATGATCGATCCTACAGCCGAAGCATAAGGCATTCGACTCATTTCTGCTATCTCAGCCTCAGTACTAGGGCTTTGTGTCTTACTCAATCTGGCATTACTCTGGATGGGTAACTCTCCTTTCTTGGAGTCCTGCATGCCGAATCTCTTCAACACCTTATCCAAGTAAGTACTCTGACTAAGTCCAATTAGTCTTTTACTCCGGTCTCTCAAGATCCTTATCCCTAGAATATAGGCAGCTTCTCCTAGGTCCTTCATAGAGAAACACTTCCCAAGCCAGGACTTAACTTCCTGCAGAGTTGGGATGTCATTTCCTATGAGTAGTATGTCATCCACATACAATACCAAAAAGCTAACTATACTCCCACTAGCCTTGACATATACACAAGATTCATCTTCACTCCTAGAAAATCCAAATTCCTTGACTTTCTCATCAAAGCAAAGATTCCATCTGCGAGGTGCTTGCTTTAACCCATAAATGGATTTCTCAAGCTTACACACTCTATTAGGGTACTCTGTGTTGACAAAACCCTCTGGCTGACTCATGTAAACATTCTCAGCCAACTTTCCATTAAGGAAAGCGGTTTTGACATCCATTTGCCATATTTCATAGTCATGAAATGCGGCTATGGCTAACAGAACCCTAATAAACTTAATCTTGGCCACTGGAGAAAAGGTCTCATCATAATCAACTCCCGGAGTTTGTGAGAAACCCTTTGCAACCAGTCGTGCCTTATAAGTGTGTACATTACCATCCATGTCGGTCTTCTTCTTGAAGATCCATTTGCACCCTACAGTCTTACGACCTGGTACATTCTCAACCAAGTTCCAAACTTGATTGTCATACATGGATTGTATCTCGTTGTCCATTGCCTCTTTCCACTTGGCTGACTCAGGGCCTGCCATGGCTTCCGCGTAACTGTTAGGTTCATCCAGACCTATCAGTGTCTCATCACTGATAAGTGTATCACCTTTCGCAGTAATATGGAATCCATAGTAATGCTCAGGTGCATTCCTAACCCTTGTGGAACGCCTCAGATGTACAGACTTGTCAATTGGCTCAACAGAAGTTTCCTCCTCAAGTTGAGTGCTAGGGTTTGAAGTTCCTTCACCACTTGACTCTTGAATTTATTCAAGGTCAACTTGCCTCCTACTGTCTCCTTGGCTTATGAACTCTCTCTCTCTCGAAAGAAATCCCTCCTAGCTACAAAGACCACATTCTCACTAGGTCTGTAGAAGAGGTAACCAAAGGATTTCTGTGGGTAGCCGATGAAAATACACCTCTCACTTCGAGGTTCGAGCTTATCATGAGTCTCGCGTCTCACGAAAGCCTCGCAACCCCAAATCTTAATGTGGTCTAGTTTGGGTACTTTACCAGTCCATATCTCATGAGGAGTTTTGGCAACTTTCTTTGTGGGAACTAGATTAAGGATATGGGCGGCAGTCTCTAAGGCATACCCCCAAAATGAGATTGGTAGCGAAGCTCGACTCATCATGGAACGAACCATATCCAACAAGGTTCGATTACGTCTCTCAGCTACACCATTCAACTGCGGTTTCCTGGGAGGTGTCAATTGTGAGACAATCCCACATTCCCTAAGATAGTCGAGGAACTCTGAACTAAGATACTCACCACCTCGATCGGATCGAAGCATCTTAATGTTCCTGCCCAATTGATTCTCGACTTCCTGTTTAAACTCTTTAAACCTCTCAAAAGTCTCTGACTTATGCTTGATTAAGTAGACATATCCATATCTACTGTAATCATCAGTAAAAGTCAAATAATAACGATTAGCATCCCTTGTGGCATGTTTGAAGGGCCCACACACATCCGTGTGTATAAGATCCAACAAACCTTCACCCCTCTCACAAGAACCTATGAAGGGTGACTTTGTCATTTTTCCAAGTAAGCATGATTCGCAACTATCATCTGACTTTAGGTCAAATGACTCCAATACTTCATCCTTTTGGAGTTGGCCTATGCGTTTCTTGCTTATATGTCCAAGACGACAATGCCATAATGATGCTTTATCCAAGTTATTATCATTAACAGAATCAATACACAATACATTATTTCCTAAGTTATCAACCACAGATACAGTTTCATACACACCATCACAAGGTAATGCTTTAAAATAAAGAACATTATTAAAGAAAGCATTAATCGAACCAACTTCATTATCAAATGAAAAGGTGAAACCTTGTTTATACAATGCATGAAAGGAAATAATATTTCTTGCCATTTCTGGCGAATAACAACATTTATTCAAATCTAAACTAAACCCACTACTTAGCGATAAAGTATAAACTCCAATCTTGGTGACATGTAAAGCTTTCCTATTCCCCATGATTAAGTTTATTCTTCCATGCTCCACATTCTCACTTCTTCTTAGTCCCTGCAAATCAGAACAGATATGAATACCACAACCGGTATCAAGGACCCAAGAGTTAGAATGGGGTGAATTATTAGATAAGATAGTGTAAATACCTGCATGGTTGGGTTTAACTTTCCCATCCTTCACATCTTGCTGGTACTTTGGGCAGTTCCGCTTCCAATGTGACTTTTCATGGCAATAGAAGCATTCAGCCTCTTTAGGGTCAGAAGAAGGAGTGACAAAACCTTTCTTGGTTCCACTTGAAGAAGAGCCATCAAGGGTCCTAGCCTTGGTACCCTTCTAAGAGCTCTTCCTCTTCTTCCCTCTACCTTTCCCGATTGCCAAAACCGGGGCGGAGTTTGGAGTAGGAGTGTTAACAACCGACTTACCCTTAAGACCTGTTTCTGCGGTCTTGAGGAGTCCCTGAAGTTTGCTGAGTGTGAACTCTTCCTTATTCATGTGATATGTCATGCGGAATTGATCATAGCACGATGGTAAGGAGTGCAAAATGATATCTATTGCAAGCTCCTCAGGGAAGTTCACATTAAGCTTCAACAACCGATCCACATACCTTTGCATTTTCTGCATGTGGCTCGTGACGGATTCCCCGTCCTTCGTCATGGTTGTTATGATAGAGCATATGATTTCATACCTCTCTTGTCGTGCACTTTGATGGTATCTTTCCATCAGATCTTGGTGCATTTCAAAAGGGTAGAAGTCCTCATAGGACTTTTGGAGTTCCGCTGTCATGGTGGCCAACATGATGCATGCCACTTTTGTAGCATTCCTTTCATGTGCCCGGAAGTCAGCGATCTCCTGGGGAGTTATAGTGGTCTCATCAATCTCCTTAAGCTCCTTGTCAAGGACATATTCTTTGTCCTCGTAGCGGGTAATCATCCTGATGTTTCTGATCCATTGATTGAAGTTGGATCCATCAAAAGTGACTTTCCCACACAAGTTCATAAGGGTAAAGGAGCCATTAGGATTAGAGCCAGAAGCAGCATTGTTTGAAGACATCTGAAAGAAGAGAACAAGATTAGTTTAGATATTAAGAGAGTCCTTAATAAAACACCCAGATGTAATATTAAGGCTAGGATCCAATCACAATATATTATAACTTAGAAGAGGTATGCCGTAATCCAAGCTATAACATATTTGAAAGGTAGGTGAATGACGATTCACCAATTTCCACCATGAAAAACGAAATATAAATATTAGGTTTTTAATTGGTTCTTAGAAATTCCTAGATTCTTTTGAGATTCAATGAACTTTTCAAAGGCATGTTTCAATCTCGAGTGTGCCCTCCAAGTTTTATGACTGGGATACCGAGGATCACAAAACGAGGTGTGAAGTAACCATGCAAATCACTTGGTACCCTCAAGGTTTATCACTAAATCGATGTGCCGGTAAACCACACACGCTCCAACGATGCTATGGTAAACATTAAGTCACCCTTTACCTACCTTGTTAAGTCCAAGTTAGTGTGCCGGTTAACCACACACGCTCCACCAACGACTTAAACAAAGTGTAAAGTGTAATTTCATGGATTAGCACCTTATTCACATTTTCCTAAAGTAACTAAGATTGGGAATTTAATAAAAGCATTTAGTTACTTTATAATATTCATCATACTTTTAATGAGAATTTATAAGTCCTTGTCCTACCCGTTCGGCTAACGACCCTCCACCGATCAAGGAAGCGGTGGGTGAGAGTGGACACCCATTAAGTTGCCATTTTATAGGCAACAACCTTATACCCCCCTTATAGACCGGCTTCGTGAATGAGGCGTACTAGCGGTAAGACGACTTGACGTTATACATATATATATTAGTAACTTATAATATTATAAAGTATAAGGGTTGAATTTTAACTTTTAAAATTCTAAGGGTTGGAACTAAAGTTTTAATCAAGACTTTACATGTTCCAAAACTTGAGGGAAAGTTTTGTAAACTTCCAAAACTTTTCATTTCTTATAACTTATGAATTAATTGAGTAATAAAAATGAAGACTCTTCATTTTTATAACTCTTGTGTTCTTTTAATGGCTTTAATAAAAGTGAGACTTTTGGTTTTCCATAACTTGAGGACAAGTTATGGACTCCATTAAAACACATTATGATCATGAATTAAACTACCATGAAGGTTGCAAACAATTCCTATGATCATCTAATCTTCATAAGTTCAAGAACATGAATATGAACACTTTCAAGAATCAAAAAAAAAAATTACACTTAAAAAAACTTGTAATTTTAATAATTGCCATTGTAAATGGATTAGCATAAACATTACACCATCTAAAACAAGCTTTAAAACATCAAAACAGTTTAGGGTAATGTTTCTAGTCCATTTCCAGCAACAAATGTGCAAACTTTCATACGAGCAGAAAACAGAAAAACGATTTTTTTTTCAAGCTGTTTGCACACACAAAAAAAAAACAACAAACAAACCTAGGCTCTGATACCACTGATGGGTTTTGAGCATTCTAACACTTCCTAAGTGTACATGCAACCCTAATAACCTTGGATCTATGTTTGTCTAATAATCATGCAAAGTTGAATTCCAAGGTTATATTCCTATCTAGTATACATGGGGAACATTTTTAACTTGAATGAAAGATAGAATAACTTACCTTGTTGTTGATTATGATCCTTGAAACCTTGTGAGCCTAGAACCCCAAGTGTGATGCCTCAAATGCTTCACACAACACCAAATGCAAAGGAGTAAACTTTGAGAGAATCTTACACTTGCAAAATCGGCTCTAGCCCTCTTGTTTCTTATGTGTAGCCAATTTTGGTGGAGAATGGGTTTCTTATATAGTGTTGACACATCTAGGGTTACACCATGTAAACCCTAATGTGTCATGACTCTTCATTTCCATGACCCATGGGTTTGTAACTCCCATGGAGCATCCATGGAGCATCCTATGGGTGGAACCCAACTTGATAATCCATGGAGCCTCTTAGCCCACTATATGAGATATGGAAGATTTACATAATCTACCCATATATTTAATTAGTTATCTTTTGATCACTTAATTAATTCTTGATCAAACTAATTAAATAATATTATTAATATATTAGAACTTATAATATATTAATAAACCATAAGTGTTATTTCTCTCATTTTAGTTTATCCAATTGCATGGTGCCATGCAACCCAAATGGACCATGCCGGGTCGGGTCAAGTACATACCAGAAATAGTTATGGACTTAGACACCTTATCCAACAGTCTCCCACTTGGATAAGTCTAATAACTATAACTGCAATACTTCAGGAACCGATTGGCAATCGTAGCTCTTTCAAGGTCTCTCGGAACTGAGAAGATGATGATACGCCATTTAAGATAAGTGATCATATAATCCTCTGTTCTAGATATCAGCCGGACAAATACATGGAACAATGTCTTACTTATTGTCCAGCAGTTTGTTTCCCGATTTCCGATTTGTTTGACAAAGAACTTAATTGAACACATCAACTTAGTTTTGACCGGGCCCGGTACATAGGTCAAAACAAAATCATCGAGGGGCCCAGATATCAGCTTCTAATCCAAGAAGGAACAGATAAACTTCGACTCATATGTTTGTTCTACCACTCATTGAATTATACACAAAAGCATGTTTTATAACATCGAGTTACCAATGCGTTAACGTATAATCAATGCATAACCAACTCATAAGTAACAAATCATATCTCTAGGTTTGAAGACTTATATGATATTACCGTCTCACTATCACTCGAGATAAATTCCATGAAGTGATTCCAGTGAGCGTGGGTTGAGTCCAATGCTCCGAACTTATGAGCACTCATGAGTGTTGTAGCCATGTCCAACAACTTAGACCTCTACAACCAATCATGACAGTCTTGATTCATACCTACTTCCGACATATGACCGACTGTGGAGGTTCGAATAATATGATATACCAAACATAATTATTCTGGAAGTCAAAACATGCAAAAGAAATATAGTAAACGATCGACAAGAGATAGCAACACTTTACTCATAAATAAAACACCTTTTATTCATCACATATTTGATGGTTCAAACTTTAATGATTGGATCAGGAACATCAGGATGGTCACTCGTTACGAGGACAAGGAATATGTCCTTGACAAGGAGCTGAAGGAAATTGATGAGTCTACTGCTACTCTAGAGGAGATCGCTGACTTTAGGGCACATGAGAGAGATACTACCAAGGTGTCATGTATCATGTTGGCCATAATGAAAGCTGAACCCCAGAAGTCCTATGAGGACTTTTACCCTTTTGAGATGCACATGGACCTGATGGACCGCTATCATCAAAGTGCTCGTCAAGAGAGGTATGAAATCATCTCTTCCATGATAACAACTCGAATGAAGGATGGTGAACCTATCACGGGCCACATGCAGAAAATGCAAAGGTATGTGGACTGTAACGCCCGTAGATCCGGGCTAGTCAATTTAGAGATAATAGGGTCAAAAATGACTTTTCGACAAAAGATTATTTATAATAAATAATCTTAACCAAGTTGTAGAATATGTCTCAAGGGTTCTGTACATATAAAGAACGCCAAAATCTGAGTTATAACGAAGAAGTTATGGCCCGTCGAAGTTTTTCGGCAAAACCGGCACGACACCGGGAGACGTAAATAGTGAATTTAAGATAGAGGACTTTTTATCCTTAGTGATCTAAACAAAAGTTGTAGTATACGTTAAACCGAGAACATACAAAAAAAGAACGCCCAAATCTGACTTCGTATGAGGAAGTTATGATTTTTCAAAGTTTCGGCTTAGTAGTGTACAACCCGAAACTCGAATTTTAGTTCGAGCGGTTTTTGGCTTACGCAACCTTAATGAGAGTTGAAGATCTCATTAATAGGAACTCAACGGTAAAAAGACAGACGAAAACAGAGTCCGTATGAAGGAGTTACGAATTTTTCGCGGTCATTTAACAGTCTAATCTCCTCCTACTGCTAAATTTAAGATCGATCGAGAATTAGCCGGTGGAGTCTAAATGAAAGTTGTAGATCTTGTTTTTACCTACGCGTGGATATAAAGAATGTCGAAAACGGAGCTCGTATGCGAAAGTTACGGGGTTTAGAAGTCGGCAGGGTGCTGTGCGAAATCGGGTGACGAGGCTGAATAAGGGCCAATACTTTCTCCCCAAGTCAAGCCACCAGAGGGTGACACCTGGCATGGACTCGACGAGTAGGAGGACCTACTCGACGAGCAGAGCTGTTTTCCAGCCTATAAATAGAGGTGCCGGGCTCCCTCATTCTTCACACCTTCCCAACTTCACTTTCTCTCTCTAAACTCTCTCTCTAACCCCCCCCCCCAAACCCCCCAAAAAGCCTAGGGAACCTCCCTAGCACCCGAAGGAAGCGACGAGGCTCCAGGAGTCCCGAGAAAATGGGTCTTTCGGCTCGAAAACGCTGCTCCAGCGAAGCCTGGTTTTGCGAAAAGCCCGCTGTAAGTGAGCTATGCCTACCCTATCTTTAGTATAGCTTATGTTTTAATATAGTAACGTTATTAGGAACTTATAATGAGTATTTGAGCTATTATTATGAGTTATATAAGAGTGTTTCTTAACGCTTATATAATAGTAATAATATCTAGACTATTAATTAGTCGCGGTTAACGTTAGACTAAACTCTAGTGGTAATGATACTAGGTTTTGTCCGAGGGAAATTGTTTTAAGAGTAACGAAGTGCTGTCCGAGTGCCGACTCACCACCTTACCAAGTGAGTGCATAGTTACTTTCATCTTACACATAGATATGAAGTATTTTATATAAAGTACATGCTATGTGTGCTTATTATCTGAATACTTGCTGTCTATGCTGGATGAACGATTTTATACATGTTTTAAATGATTTAAACTGTATATGTATTTTATATCTACGATAATGTTGGGGGTAAAACATGGGTAGATGTAATATGAGTTGGATGATGAGTTAAGAGGTGTTATAGACCACGAGGTGAGGGTGAGGGGTGGACGATGTGAGAAGCCTTTTCCCAAACGATGGCCCCGTCATTCAGCAGAGTATGGATGACAACCACGGACTATTCTAGACAGTCCAGTGGAACACTAGCAGGCTCGCAACCTGTAAGTGTTGTGAAAGATGTGTTCACCCGGTGTACTCTAAACCTTGGTGATCATGCAGACTTGATGCCTAAACCCTGGTGATCATGCAGACTTGATACCTAAACCTTGGTGACCATACAGACTTGATGCCCAAACCTTGGTGATCATGCAGACTTGATGCCTAAACCCTGGCGACTATGCAGACTTAGTGACCGTTGTGTAAACCATGGCAATGATGGACTTCATGCCGATTCCTTAGGAATGAATAAACGAGAAATAACTGATTCTTAGGGTAGATCCTTAAGAATAAAGAAGATAATAGGGATGGGTAATTGGGTTAACTGTTTGATGATTAAACATAATAATTATATTATTGTGGGTTGAAAACCCTATGTACGCACCAGGTTTCCCAACCTGACCCACTCAGTTTATTTATATCACAGGTGTCGATATGAAGTTACATTACACTGAGAGATTAAGGAGATATAAATCACTAGTGATAATGAATGTAACTTCTGTTTATGCTTATGTTTCTGTATTGACGATGACATCCCAAATGTTTTAAAATGAATAAAAATATTTTTCTTCGGAAATGCTTTGATAACGTATTTATCATGTTTTACTGGGAACAAATTCCGCAACATTTTTATTAAAAGAGGTACTCTGATTTTATAAAGCATAAACAAAATCGGTCTTTTCTGGCCGTGAAAATGGGGATGTCACAGTTGGTATCAGAGCATTAGTTTAAGCGAACTAGGAATATGGATTTATTTCTAGACTTAAACTTAGAATGCTAAGCAATGATTGTGAGGAGTGCGTCTAATAAAATTTAGGTAATACACCTGAATAGACACAAGCACTAGCTTATTTAGGGAAAATACCTAACATGCTTTTATGTGCTAAATGATTTATGATATGCATTATATGATCGGATCTATGGTCTGTTGCCGACCGAATCTGGAAACTTTATGTGTTCAGATTTCTAAATGTTTAAATACGGTATTAGAACTGGCATGTAACTTTTCGGAGTAATAAGGAGGATTATGCGTCTAAATCTTCTTTATCTATATTCTCGTCTCGATGCGCTGAACGCATGCTTCCGTGAACGTAACATCATGGTGAAGGCTCGTAGCAAATTGAGTAAATGGAGGAAATGAAAAGGCTTATGATAGTGAATGACACCTATCGGAAGATATCGTAAGAGTGGTATCTTGCCTTTAGAATATGTATGGTAAAATAACAGTGTGTTTAGAAAGAGTACGGTACATCCGAAGTACACCTTCGATTGGCGGGATGATGGAACGATTGGCATAATTCCTGAAGATGTACCATCGTATGACATTTCCACCACCAACCAAGTTGAAGCAGAATTGATGATTGAAGATACGCGTGGAAGAAGCCCTAGTAGAGTCTAGGGAAAATTATATGATTGTTTGGACACATCTGTATGTGTTAAAATTGTTTTTTTGTGATGATGACTTGGAGAACTGCGAGACAATACTTGGGACGAGTACGAGTAGCTGTGAAAGGTAGTAGATGCATATACTACCAGAAGCGCAGGACTCACACTTAGATCAAGGAAAGTCACAAGGTTACCAAGGAGCTAGTAATAGAATTCGTTTTATTCAAGTATGTCGTTACCATTATTTCGGTGACGATTAAGAAGATGATTGTTATTCCGACCCTAGTGGTCATACCAAATTGAGTCCGACTACGGCGAGTATGTTACGTGGTTTCGAGAACCAAGTTCGATGTAGCACCTGACTTAAGCTGGAAGAATTAATCAAATCAATCAATAGAGGTATCGCGACGGTTGTTTGTAGCTAGAAATGCCACCTTTTAAGATGGGATTAGAACATGAAGGAAGGTATAGTTTGTTCCGAAATTTGACTCTAAAAGACCTGAGTCTAAGCGTTGCAACATATGATGATAGGTCATTACAATATGACACATCGGTCCATGGTAGTAATCCTAAGATTGTTAAGAAGAAGAAGCAGTCTCCAGTAAGGATCGAGATTGTGACTTGAAGGTCATAATTTGGAGTCCAACGTGAGATAGGGAGCAGGTGCAAGATCGAGCACCGCCTGCAGTCAGGAAGTCTTAGAGTTAGATACTCGTTCGAAGCAACATAGAAGTTACGGTTATTACTTAGGATGAAGAGATAACGTATGGAGTCATCATGTGAGCCCTGTTTCGTTGATGATTTCGGGAAGTAATCATCATAAGGGGGAGTTAATTGTAACGCCCGTAGATCCGGGCTAGTCAATTTAGAGATAATAGGGTCAAAAATGGCTTTTCGACAAAAGATTATTTAGAATAAATAATGTTAACCAAGTTGTTAGATATTTATCAAGGGTTCCGTACATATAAAGAACGCCGAAATCCGAGTTATAACGAAGAAGTTATGGCCCGTCGAAGTTTTTCGGCAAAACCGGCACGGCACCGAGAGACGTAAATAGTGAATTTAAGATAGAGGACTTTTTAGCCTTAGTGATCTAAACAAAAGTTGTAGTATACGTTAAACCGAGAACATACAAAAAAAGAACGTCCAAATCTGACTTCGTATGAGGAAGTTATGATTTTTCAAAGTTTCGGCTTAGTAGTGTACAGCCCGAAACTCGAATTTTAGTTCGAGCGGTTTTTGGCTTACGCAACCTTAATGAGAGTTGAAGATCTCATTAAAGTGAACTCAACGGTAAAAAGACAGACGAAAACGGAGTCCGTATGAAGGAGTTACGAATTTTTCGCGGTCATTTAACAGTCTAATCTCCTCCTACTATTAAATTTAAGATCGGTCTAGAATTAGCCGATGGAGTCTAAATGAAAGTTGTAGATTAGTATAGCTTATGTTTTAATATAGTAACGTTATTAGGAACTTATAATGAGTATTTGGGCTATTATTATGAGTTATATAAGAGTGTTTCTTAACGCTTATATAATAGTAATAATATCTAGACTATTAATTAGTCGCGGTTAACGTTAGACTAAACTCTAGTGGTAATGATACTAGGTTTTGTCCGAGGGAAATTGTTTTAAGAGTAACGAAGTGCTGTCCGAGTGCCGACTCACCACCTTACCAAGTGAGTGCATAGTTACTTTCATCTTACACATAGATATGAAGTATTTTATATAAATTACATGCTATGTGTGCTTATTATCTGAATACTTGCTGTCTATGCTGGATGAACGATTTTATACATGTTTTAAATGATTTAAACTGTATATGTATTTTATATCTACGATAATGTTGGGGGTAAAACATGGGTAGATGTAATATGAGTTGGATGATGAGTTAAGAGGTGTTATAGACCACGAGGTGAGGGTGAGGGGTGGACGACGTGAGAAGCCTTTTCCCAAACGATGGCCCCATCATTCAGCAGAGTATGGATGACAACCACGGACTATTCTAGACTGTCCAGTGGAACACTAGCAGGCTCGCAACCTGTAAGTGTTGTGAATGATGTGTTCACCCGGTGTACTCTAAACCATGTTGATCATGCAAACTTGATGCCTAAACCCTGGTGATCATGCACACTTGATGCCTAAACCTTGGTGATCATGCATACTTGATGCCTAAACCCTGGCGACTATGCAGACTTAGTGCCCGTTTTGTAAACCATGGCAACGATGGACTTCATGCCGATTCCTTAGGATGATCCTTAGGAATGAATAAACGAGAAATAGCTGATTCTTAGGGTAGATCCTTAAGAATAAAGAAGATAATAGGGATGGGTAATTGGGTTAACTGTTTGATGATTAAACATAATAATTATATTATTGTGGGTTGAAAACCCTATGTACGCACCAGGTTTCCCAACCTGACCCACTCAGTTTATTTATATCACAGGTGTCGATATGAAGTTACATTACACTGAGAGATTAAGGAGATATAAATCACTAGTGATAATGAATGTAAGTTCTGTTTATGCTTATGTTTCTGTATTGACGATGACATCCCAAATGTTTTAAAATGAATAAAAATATTTTTCTTCGGAAATGCTTTGATAACGTATTTATCATGTTTTACTGGGAACAAATTCCGCAACATTTTTATTAAAAGAGGTACTCTGATTTTATAAAGCATAAACAAAATCGGTCTTTTCTGGCCGTGAAAATAGGGATGTCACAGTTGGTATCAGAGCATTAGTTTAAGCGAACTAGGAATATTGATTTATTTCTAGACTTAAACTTAGAATGCTAAGCAATGATTGTAAGGAGTGCGTCTAATAAAATTTAGGTAATACACCTGAATAGACACAAGCACTAGCTTATTTAGGGAAAATAATTAACATGCTTTTATGTGCTAAATGATTTATGATATGCATTATATGATCGGATCTATGGTCTGTTGCCGACAAAATCTGGAAACTTTATGTGTTCAGATTTCTAAACGTTTAAATACGGTATTAGAACTGGCATGTAACTTTTCGGAGTAATAAGGAGGATTATGCGTCTAAATCTTCTTTATCTATATTCTCGTCTCGATGCGCTGAACGCATGCTTCCGTGAACGTAACGTCATGGTGAAGGCTCGTAGCAAATTGAGTAAATGGAGGAAATGAAAAGGCTTATGATAGTGAATGACACCTATCGGAAGATATCGTAAGAGTGGTATCTTGCCTTTAGAATATGTATGGTAAAATAACAGTGTGTTTAGAAAGAGTACGGTACATCCGAAGTACACCTTCGATTGGCGGGATGATGAAACGATTGGCATAATTCCTGAAGATGTCCCATCGGATGACATTTCCACCACCAACCAAGTTGAAGCAGAATTGATGATTGAAGATACGCGTGGAAGAAGCCCTAGTAGAGTCTAGGGAAAATTATATGATTGTTTGGACACATCTGTATGTGTTAAAATTGTTTTTTTGTGATGATGACTTGGAGAACTGCGAGACAATACTTGGGACGAGTACGAGTAGCTGTGAAAGGTAGTAGATGCATATACTACCAGAAGCGCAGGACTCACACTTGGATCAAGGAAAGTCACAAGGTTACCAAGGAGCTAGTAATAGAATTCGTTTTATTCAAGTATGTCGTTACCATTATTTCGGTGACGATTAAGAAGATGATTGTTATTCCGACCCTAGTGGTCATACCAAATTGAGTCCGACTACGGCGAGTATGTTACGTGGTTTCGAGAACCAAGTTCGATGTAGCACCTGACTTAAGCTGGAAGAATTAATCAAATCAATCAATAGAGGTATCGCGACGGTTGTTTGTAGCTAGAAATGCCACCTTTTAAGATGGGATTAGAACATGAAGGAAGGTATAGTTTGTTCCGAAATTTGACTCTAAAAGACCTGAGTCTAAGCGTTGCAACATATGATGATAGGTCATTACAATATGACACATCGGTCCATGGTAGTAATCCTAAGATTGTTAAGAAGAAGAAGCAGTCTCCAGTAAGGATCGAGATTGTGACTTGAAGGTCATAATTTGGAGTCCAACGTGAGATAGGGAGCAGGTGCAAGATCGAGCACCGCCTGCAGTCAGGAAGTCTTAGAGTTAGATACTCGTTCGAAGCAACATAGAAGTTACGGTTATTACTTAGGATGAAGAGATAACGTATGGAGTCATCATGTGAGCCCTGTTTCGTTGATGATTTCGGGAAGTAATCATCCTAAGGGGGAGTTAATTGTAACGCCCGTAGATCCGGGCTAGTCAATTTAGAGATAATAGGGTCAAAAATGGCTTTTCGACAAAAGATTATTTAGAATAAATAATCTTAACCAAGTTGTAGAATATTTATCAAGGGTTCCGTACATATAAAGAACGCCGAAATCCGAGTTATAACGAAGAAGTTATGGCCCGTCGAAGTTTTTCGGCAAAACCGGCACGGCACCGAAAGACGTAAATAGTGAATTTAAGATAGAGGACTTTTTAGCCTTAGTGATCTAAACAAAAGTTGTAGTATACGTTAAACCGAGAACATACAAAAAAAGAACGTCCAAATCTGACTTCGTATGAAGAAGTTATGATTTTTCAAAGTTTCGGCTTAGCAGTGTACAGCCCGAAACTCGAATTTTAGTTCGAGCGGATTTTGGCTTACGCAACCTTAATGAGAGTTGAATATCTCATTAATAGGAACTCAACGGTAAAAAGACAGACGGAAACGGAGTCCGTATGAAGGAGTTACGAATTTTTCGCGGTCATTTAACAGTCTAATCTCCTCCTACTGTTAAATTTAAGATCGGTCGAGAATTAGCCGATGAAGTCTAAATGAAAGTTGTAGATCTTGTTTTTACCTATGCGTGGATATAAAGAACATCGAAAACGGAGCTCGTATGCGAATGTTACAGGGCTTAGAAGTCGGTAGGGTGCTGTGCGAAATCGGGTGACGTGGCTGAATAAGGGCCAAGGCTTTCTCCCGAAGGCAAGCCACCAGAGGGTGACACCTGGCATGGACTCGACGAGTAGGAGGACCTACTCGACGAGCAGAGCTGTTTTCCAGCCTATAAATAGAGGTGCCGGGCTTCCTCATTCTTCACACCTTCCCAACTTCACTTTCTCTCTCTAAACTCTCTCTCTAACCCCCCCCCCCCAAACCCCCCAAAAAGCCTAGGGAACCTCCCTAGCACCCGAAGGAAGCGACGAGGCTCCAGGAGTCCCGAGAAAATGGGTCTTTCGGCTCGAAAACGCTGCTCCAGCGAAGCCTGGTTTTGCGAAAAGCCCGCTGTAAGTGAGCTATGCCTACCCTATCTTTAGTATAGCTTATGTTTTAATATAGTAACGTTATTAGGAACTTATAATGAGTATTTGGGCTATTATTATGAGTTATATAAGAGTGTTTCTTAACGCTTATATAATAGTAATAATATCTAGACTATTAATTAGTCACGGTTAACGTTAGACTAAACTCTAGTGGTAATGATACTAGGTTTTGTCCGAGGGAAATTGTTTTAAGAGTAACGAAGTGCTGTCCGAGTGCCGACTCACCACCTTACCAAGTGAGTGCATAGTTACTTTCATCTTACACATAGATATGAAGTATTTTATATAAATTACGTGCTATGTGTGCTTATTTTCTGAATACTTGCTGTCTATGCTGGATGAACGATTTTATACATGTTTTAAATGATTTAAACTGTATATGTATTTTATATCTACGATAATGTTGGGGGTAAAACATGGGTAGATGTAATATGAGTTGGATGATGAGTTAAGAGGTGTTATAGACCACGAGGTGAGGGTGAGGGGTGGACGATGTGAGAAGCCTTTTCCCAAACGATGGCCCCGTCATTCAGCAGAGTATGGATGACAACCACGGACTATTCTAGACAGTCCAGTGGAACACTAGCAGGCTCGCAACCTGTAAGTGTTGTGAATGATGTGTTCACCCGGTGTACTCTAAACCATGGTGATCATGCAGACTTGATGCCTAAACCTTGGTGATCATGCACACTTGATGCCTAAACCTTGGTGATCATGCATACTTGATGCCTAAACCCTGGCGACTATGCAGACTTAGTGCCCGTTTTGTAAACCATGGCAACGATGGACTTCATGCCGATTCCTTAGGATGATCCTTAGGAATGAATGAACGAGAAATAGCTGATTCTTAGGGTAGATCCTTAAGAATAAAGAAGATAATGGGGATGGGTAATTGGGTTAACTGTTTGATGATTAAACATAATAATTATATTATTGTGGGTTGAAAACCCTATGTATTCACTAGGTTTCCCAACCTGACCCACTCAGTTTATTTATATCACAGGTGTCGATATGAAGTTACATTACACTGAGAGATTAAGGAGATATAAATCACTACTGATAATGAATGTAAGTTCTGTTTATGCTTATGTTTCTGTATTGACGATGACATCCCAAATGTTTTAAAATGAATAAAAATATTTTTCTTCGGAAATGCTTTGATAACGTATTTATCATGTTTTACTGGGAACAAATTCCGCAACATTTTTATTAAAAGAGGTACTCTGATTTTATAAAGCATAAACAAAATCGGTCTTTTCTGGCCGTGAAAATGGGGATGTCACAGTTGGTATCAGAACATTAGTTTAAGCGAACTAGGAATATTGATTTATTTCTAGACTTAAACTTAGAATGCTAAGCAATGATTGTAAGGAGTGCGTCTAATAAAATTTAGGTAATACACCTGAACAGACACAAGCACTAGCTTATTTAGGAAAAATAATTAACATGCTTTTATGTGCTAAATGATTGATGATATGCATTATATGATCGGATCTATGGTCTGTTGCCGACAGAATCTGGAAACTTTATGTGTTCAGATTTCTAAACGTTTAAATACGGTATTAGAACTGGCATGTAACTTTTCGGAGTAATAAGGAGGATTATGCGTCTAAATCTTCTTTATCTATATTCTCGTCTCGATGCGCTGAACGCATGCTTCCGTGAACGTAACGTCATGGTGAAGGCTCGTAGCAAATTGAGTAAATGGAGGAAATGAAAAGGCTTATGATAGTGAATGACACCTATTGGAAGATATCGTAAGAGTGGTATCTTGCCTTTAGAATATGTATGGTAAAATAACAGTGTGTTTAGAAAGAGTACGGTACATCCGAAGTACACCTTCGATTGGCGGGATGATGGAACGATTGGCATAATTCCTGAAGATGTCCCATCGTATGACATTTCCACCACCAACCAAGTTGAAGCAGAATTGATGATTGAAGATACGCGTGGAAGAAGCCCTAGTAGAGTCTAGGGAAAATTATATGATTGTTTGGACACATCTGTATGTGTTAAAATTGTTTTTTTGTGATGATGACTTGGAGAACTGCGAGACAATACTTGGGACGAGTACGAGTAGGTGTGAAAGGTAGTAGATGCATATACTACCAGAAGCACAGGACTCGCACTTGGATCAAGGAAAGTCACAAGGTTACCAAGGAGCTAGTAATAGAATTCGTTTTATTCAAGTATGTCGTTACCATTATTTCGGTAACGATTAAGAAGATGATTGTTATTCCGACCCTAGTGGTCATACCAAATTGAGTCCGACTACGACGAGTATGTTACGTGGTTTCGAGAACCAAGTTCGATGTAGCACCTGACTTAAGCTGGAAGAATTAATCAAAGCAATAAATAGAGGTATCGCGACGGTTGTTTGTAGCTAGAAATGCCACCTTTTAAGATGGGATTAGAACATGAAGGAAGGTATAGTTTGTTCCGAAATTTGACTCTAAAAGACCTGAGTCTAAGCGTTGCAACATATGATGATAGGTCATTACAATATGACACATCGGTCCATGGTAGTAATCCTAAGATTGTTAAGAAGAAGAAGCAGTCTCCAGTAACGATCGAGATTATGACTTGAAGGTCATAATTTGGAGTCCAACGTGAGATAGGGAGCAGGTGCAAGATCGAGCACCGCCTGCAGTCAGGAAGTCTTAGAGTTAGATACTCGTTCGAAGCAACATAGAAGTTACGGTTATTACTTAGGATGAAGAGATAACGTATGGAGTCATCATGTGAGCCCTGTTTCGTTGATGATTTCAGGACGTAATCATCCTAAGGGGGAGATAATTGTAACGTCCGTAGATCCGGGCTAGTCAATTTAGAGATAATAGGGTCAAAAATGACTTTTCGACAAAAGATTATTTAGAATAAATAATCTTAACCAAGGTGTAGAATATGTCTCAAGGGTTCCGTACATATAAAGAACGCCGAAATCCGAGTTATAACGAAGAAGTTATGGCCCGTCGAAGTTTTTCGGCAAAACCGGCACGGCACCGGGAGACGTAAATAGTGAATTTAAGATAGAGGACTTTTTAGCCTTAGTGATCTAAACAAAAGTTGAAGTATACGTTAAACAGAGAACATACAAAAAAAACGCCCAAATCTGACTTCGTATGAGGAAGTTATGATTTTTCAAAGTTTCGGCTTAGCAGTGTACAGCCCGAAACTCGAATTTTAGTTCGAGTGGTTTTTGGCTTACGCAACCTTAATGAGAGTTGAAGATCTCATTAAAGTGAACTCAACGGTAAAAAGACAGACGAAAACGGAGTCCGTATGAAGGAGTTACGAATTTTTCGCAGTCATTTAATAGTCTAATCTCCTCCTACTATTAAATTTAAGATCGGTCTAGAATTAGCCGATGGAGTCTAAATGAAAGTTGTAAATCTTGTTTTTACCTACGCGTGGATATAAAGAACGTCGAAAACGGAGCTCGTATGCGAAAGTTATAGGGTTTAGAAGTCGGTAGGGTGTTGTGCGAAATCGGGTGACGTGGCTGAATAAGGGCCAAGGCTTTCTCCCCAAGGCAAGCCACCAGAGGGTGACACCTGGCATGGACTCGACGAGTAGGAGGACCTACTCGACGAGCAGAGCTGTTTTCCAGCCTATAAATAGAGGTGTCGGGCTCCCTCATTCTTCACACCTTCCCAACTTCACTTTCTCTCTCTAAACTCTCTCTCTACCCCCCCCCCCCCCAACCCCCCAAAAAGCCTAGGGAACCTCCCTAGCACCCGAAGGAAGCCCCGAGGCTCCCAGAGTCCCGAGAAAAAGGGTCTTTCGGCTCGGAAAAGCTGCTCCAATGAAGCCCGGTTTTGCGAAAAACCCGCTGTAAGTGAGCTATGCCTACCCTATCTTTAGTATAGCTTATGTTTTAATATAGTAACGTTATTAGGAACTTATAATGAGTATTTGAGCTATTATTATGAGTTATATAAGAGTGTTTCTTAACGCTTATATAATAGTAATAATATCTAGACTATTAATTAGTCGTTGTTAACGTTAGACTAAACTCTAGTGGTAATGATACTAGGTTTTGCCCGAGGGAAATTGTTTTAAGAGTAACGAAGTGCTGTCCGAGTGCCGACTCACCACCTTACCAAGTGAGTGCATAGTTACTTTCATCTTACACATAGATATGAAGTATTTTATATAAATTACGTTCTATGTGTGCTTATTATCTGAATACTTGCTGTTTATGCTGGATGAACGATTTTATACATGTTTTAAATGATTTAAACTGTATATGTATTTTATATCTACGATAATGTTGGGGGTAAAACATGGGTAGATGTAATATGTTTTGGATGATGAGTTAAGAGGTGTTATAGACCACAAGGTGAGGGTGAGGGGTGGACGATGTGAGAAGCCTTTTCCCAAACGATGGCCCCGTCATTCAGCAGAGTATGGATGACAACCACGGACTAATCTAGACAGTCCAGTGGAACACTAGCAGGCTCGCAACCTGTAAGTGTTGTGAACGATGTGTTCACCCGGTGTACTCTAAACCTTGGTGATCATGCAGACTTGATGCCTAAACCCTGGTGATCATGCAGACTTGATGCCTAAACCTTGGTGATCATGCAGACTTGATGCCTAAACCTTGGTGATCATGCAGACTTGATGCCTAAACCCTGGCGACTATGCAGACTTAGTGCCCGTTGTGTAAACCATGGCAACGATGGACTTCATGCCGATTCCTTAGGATGATCCTTAGGAATGAATGAACGAGAAATAGCTGATTCTTAGGGTAGATCCTTAAGAATAAAGAAGATAATGGGGATGGGTAATTGGGTTAACTGTTTGATGATTAAACATAATAATTATATTATTGTGGGTTGAAAACCCTATGTACTCACCAGGTTTCCCAACCTGACCCACTCAGTTTATTTATATCACAGGTGTCGATATGAAGTTACATTACACTGAGAGATTAAGGAGATATAAATCACTAGTGATAATGAATGTAAGTTCTGTTTATGCTTATGTTTCTGTATTGACGATGACATCCCAAATGTTTTATAATGAATAAAAATACTTTTCTTCGGAAATGCTTTGATAACGTATTTATCATGTTTTACTGGGAACAAATTCCGCAACATTTTTATTAAAAGAGGTACTCTGATTTTATAAAGCATAAACAAAATCGGTCTTTTCTGGCCGTGAAAATGGGGATGTCACATGGACCGTTTGCTCAAGTTGAATGTGAACTTCCCCCAAGGAGTTGGCTATTGATATCATACTGCACTCCTTACCTACTTGTTATGATCAATTCTGAATGACATATCACATGAAAAAGAGGAGGTCACACTTAACAAACTTCAAGGGTCTTGAAGACCACTGAAACTGGTCTTAAGGGAAAATCGGTTGTTACTACTCCTACTCCTACCGCTGCCCCTGTTCTGGCAATCGGGAAAAGTAGAGGGAAGAAGAGGAAAACCCCTTCGAAGGGTACCAAGGGAAAGTCTCTTGATGGCTCCTCTTCAAGTGGAACCAAAGGTGGTTCTATCACTCCTTCCTCCAACCCAAAAGAAGCTCAATGCTTCTATTGTCAGGAAAAGGGGCACTGGAAACGAAACTGCCCCAAGTACCTGCAAGATGTTAAGGATGGGAAGGTAAAGCCTACCCATGCAGGTATTTACACTATATTGGCTAATAACTCACCACATACTACTTCTTGGGTTCTTGATACAGGTTGCGGTATTCATATATGTTCTGATTTACAGGTCCTAAGAAGAAGTGAGGATGTGGAGCACGGAAAGATAAACTTGATCATGGGGAATAGGAAAGTTACACCTGTCACCAAGATTGGAGTTTATTCTTTGTTGCTAAGTAGTGGGTTAGTGTTAGATTTGAATAAGTGTTGTTACTCGTCTGAAATGGCAAGAAATATTATTTCTTTTCACGGTTTGTACAAAAAAGGGTTTACTTTTTCATTTGATAATGAATGTGGTGGTATTAATGCTTTTTATAATAATGTTCTTTATTTTAAAGCATTACCTTGTGATGGTGTATATGAAACTGTGTCGGTTGTAGATAACTTAGGAAATAATGTGTTGTATATCGATTCTTCCACTAGTTTGAATAAGGCATCCTTGTGGCACTGTCATCTTGGACATGTCAACAAGAAGCACATAGGCCAACTCCAGAAGCCTGGAGTCTTGGAGTCATTTGACTTAAAGTCAGATGATAGTTGCGAGTCTTGATTGCTTGAAAAAATGACAAAGTCACCCTTCACTGGTACTTGTGTTAGGGGTGAAGGTTTATTAGACCTCATACACACAGATGTGTGTGGACCCTTCAGAACCGCCACAAGGGATGCTAACCGCTTCTATGTGACTTTTACTGATGATTACAGTAGATATGGCTATGTCTACTTAATCAAGCATAAGTCGAAAACCTTTAAAAAGTTCAAAGAGTTTAAACACGAAGTGGAGAATCAGCTGGACAGGAACATTAAGATGCTCCGATCCGATCGATGGGGAGAGTATCTTAGTACAGAGTTCCTTGACTATCTTAGGGAATGTGGAATTGTTTCGCAATTGACACCTCCCAGAACACCACAACTTAATGGTGTGGCTGAGAGGCATAATCGAACCTTGTTGGACATGGTTCGTTCCATGATAAGTCGAGCTTCGTTACTAATCTCATTCTAGGGGTATGCCTCAGAGACTGCCGCCCATATCCTTAATCTAGTCCCTACCAAGAAGGTTGCCAAAACACCTCACGAGATGTGGACTGGGAAAGTTCCCAATTTAGACCACATCAAGATTTGGGGTTGCGAAGCTTTCGTGAGACGTGAGACTCAGGATAAGCTCGAACCTCGAAGTGAGCGATGTATTTTCATCGGCTACCCACAGAATTCCTTTGGTTATCTCTTCTATAGACCCAGTAATAATGTGGTCTTTGTGGAAAGAAGAGGGGTCTTTCGTGAGAGAGAATTCATAAGCCAAGGAAACAGTGGGAGGCAAATTGACCTTGAAGAACTTCAAGAGTCAAGTGGTGAAGGAACCTCAAACCCTAGCGATCAACTTGAGGAGGAAACTCCTGTTGATGAGTCCGTACCTCTAAGGCGTTCCACAAGAGTTAGGAATCCACCTGAGCATTACTATGGTTTTCATATTACTGCGGAAGGTGATGAATTTATCAGTGATAGGACACTGGTAAATCTGGATGAACCTAACAGATTTAAGGAAGCCATGGCAGGCCCTGAATCTGCCAAATGGAAAGAGGCCATGGATAGCGAGATTCAGTCCATGTATGACAATTAAGTTTGGAACTTGGTTGACAATGTACCGGGTCATAAGACGGTCGGGTGCAAATGGATCTTCAAGAAGAATACCGAAATGGATGGAAATGTACACACTTATAAAGCGCGACTGGTTGCGAAGGGCTTTACTCAAACTCCTGGAGTTGACTATGATGAGACCTTCTCACCATTAGCGAAGATTAAGTCTATTAGGATTTTGCTAGCCATATCTGCATTTCATGATTATGAAATATGGAAAATGGATGTCAAAACCGCTTTCCTTAATGGAAAGTTGGCTGAGGATGTTTACATGAGTCAACCAGAGGGTTTTATCGATGCAAAGAACCCTAATAGAGTGTGTAAGCTTGAGAAATCCATCTATGGATTGAAACAAGCATCTCGCTGATGGAATCTTTGTTTCGATGAGAAAGTCAAAGAGTTTGGTTTTTCGAGAAGCGAAGATGAGTCCTGTGTATATGTTAAGGCTAGTGGGAGTATAGTTAGCTTTTTGGTATTGTATGTGGATGACATACTACTCATAGGAAATGACAACCCAACCTTGCAGGAAGTTAAGTCCTGGCTTGGGAAGTGTTTCGCTATGAAGGACCTTGGAGAAGCTGCCTATATCCTAGGGATAAGGATATTGAGAGAAAGGAGTAAGAGACTAATTGGACTTAGTCAGAGTACCTACTTAGATAAGGTGCTGAAAAGGTTCAACATGCAAAATTCCAAGAAAGGTGACTTACAGATCCAGAGCAACGCCAAACTGAGTAAGACTCAGAGTCTGAGTACAGAGGATGAGATAGCTGAGATGATTCATGTACCGTATGCTTACGATGTGGGCTCAATCATGTATGATATGACTTGTACTCTCCTCGATGTGGCCTTTTCTTTGAGCATGGACAACATATATCAAGGGAATCCGGGCAAGGCTCACTGGATTACGGTGAAGAATATTCTCAAGTACCTACGAAGGACTAGGGACTGGGTCCTTACCCTTGGTGGGAGTGATGACTTGAGAGTAGTAGGGTATAGTGATGATGGCTTCTAGACTGATAGGGATAATTTCCGCTCTTAGTCTGGCTGGGTCTTTACCCTAAATGGAGGAGCAATTACTTGGAAAAGTTCCAAGCAGGAAACAGTGGCTGATTCAACTTGCGGATCAGAGTACATAGCAGCAAGCGAGGCGGCAAAGGAGGCTATATGGCTAAAGAACTTCATTGGAGATCTTGGAGTTGTACCAACTATTAAGGAGCCTATGGAGATTTTCTGTGACAACGAAGGTGTAGTTGCCTTAGATAAGGAACCAAGGGATCACGGGAGATCCAGTCACATCGACAGAAAATACCACTTCATTAGACATCGGATAGAAGAAGGACTCCTCGTGGCGAGGAGGGTATCATCGGATGAGAACCCAACAGATCCCCTCACGAAGGGACTGTGTAGGGCTAAGCATTTGCAGCATGCGAGGCACATCGGGCTGAAGGATGATATTAGTTTTACAGATTAGATAGTTATTTCTAAAACTTGTAAAATGTAAATTGACATTTGATGATTAAATAAAAGTTGTTGTTTATTTATAAGTAAGGTGTTGCTATCTTGTGTCAATTATTTACTATTGTTCAATTTTGCATGTTTTGACTTCCAGAATAATTACTTTATTCAAACTCTCCACAGTCAGTCATATGTTGGAAGTAGATATGAATCAAGACTGTCATGAACTGGGTTTGTAGATGTCTAAGGTACTAGACATAGCAAATGGTTGCTACAACATTCATGAGTGCTCATAAGTTTTGCGTATTGGATTCAACCCACGCTCACTTGTATCACTGCATGGAATTTATATCGAGTGATCGTGAGACGGTAATATCATATAAGTCTTCAAACCTAGAGATATGAGTTGTTGATTATGAGTTGGTTGTGCATTGATTGTACGAAAACGCATCGGTAACTCGATGTTATAAAACGTGCTTTTGTGTATGATTTAACAAGTGGTTAGTACAAGCATATGAGTCAAAGTTTATCTGTTCCTTTTAGTCATTGGAGGATTAAAAGTGATATATGGGCCCCTCGATGATTTAGTTTTGACCTATGTACCGGTCCCGGTCAGAACCAAATTGATGTGTTCAGTTTAGTTCTATGTCAAACAAATCGGAAATCAGGAAACAAACTACTAGACAATAACTACGACATTGTTCCATATATTTGTCCGGCTGATATCTAGAACAGAGGATTATATGATCACTTATCTTAAATGGCACATCATCATCTCAGTTCCGCTAGACTTTGAAAGAGCTACGATTGCTGGTCGGTTCCTGAAGTCATACCTATAACTATAGTTATTAGACTTATCCAAGTGGGAGACTATTGGATAAGGTGTCTAAGTCCATAACTATATTTGGTATGTACTTGACACGGTTTGGCATGGTCCATTTGGGTTGCATCGGCATCTCAACTGTTGGATAGACAAAATGAGAAAAAGGACACTTACGATTTGTTAATATTATAAGTTCTAATATATTAATATGAAATCATATTATTTAATTAGTATTGATCAAGAATTAATTTGGAATTAATTTTGTGATAAAAAAGAGACTAATTAAATATATGGGGATTGATTTGTAGATCATTCATTCTTATATAGTGGGCTTATGGTTCATGATTCACTAGATTGGGCTAGGACCCATTAGGTGCTCCATGGATGCTCCATGGAGGTATAACCCATGGATCATGGGGGGAATGAAAGGCCATGCACATTAGGGTTTACATGGTGTAACCCTATATGTGGCACACTATATGAAGATCTCCATAGCTAGCAAAATCGGCCACTAAGATAAGACAAGGAGGGCTAGCCGATTTTGTGATCAAAGTGTTCTTCTCTCAAGTTATTCCAAGAGTTGTGGTGTTGTGTGAAACATTTGAGGCATCACATTTGAGGTGCTAGGCTCACAAAGTCTTAAGGAATCCAAGCAACTACAAAGGTATGTCATTCTACTAGTTTTTATATTATAAGTACCCCATGCCATGCTAGTTAGGATGTAAACCTTGCAAAATTATTATTTGCATGAATATTAGAGAAAACATAGATCCAAGGTTTCTAGGGTTGTATGTACACCATAGGAGTGTTAGAATGCTCAAAACCCATCACATATATCCGGCCACGAAAGGTCATAAGCCCGCAACTATCAGTCTCAAACTCAGAAATCTGCCCGATCAACCGCTCTCTCTTACGGTTCTCTGGTCTCATGGCCACCGCTTGGGCCTCTCAGATGGTATCTAAGACTGGATTCATCACCTCATCCTCATGCACACGTCTCGGATCGGAGCACTCGTTGCTCTACGACTCAGGGCATCAGCTACCACATTAGCCTTGCCAGGATGATAAAAAATCTCACAGTCATAGTCTTTCACTACATCCAACCACATCCTCTGTCTCATATTCAGGTTGGGATGATCCATAAGGTACTTCAGACTCTTATGGTCTGTGTATATGGTACATCGGACACCATAGAGATAGTGGCGCAAAATATTGAGGGCGAATACCACCGCCCCTAGCTCCAAATCATGGGTGAGATATCTCGTCTCGTGAGGCTTCAGCTACCTCGATTCATATGTTATCACTTGTCCCCTCTGCATCAACACGACACCCAACCCAGAAATGGATGTGTCACAGTAGACTACGAAGTCCTCTACTCCCTCCAGAAGGGCTAACACTGGAGATTTGCACAATCTCTGGCGAAGAGTCTCAAATGAGGCCTGCTACTCGGGCCCCCAGACAAAAGTAACACCCTTCCTAGTCAACCTGGTGAGAGGAACGAAAATCTTGGAGAAATCCTTGATAAACCTTCGATAGTAACCTGCCAAACCCAGAAAAATCCTGATCTCGGATGGGGATCTCGGCACCTCCCATCGCATAACTGCCCCAATCTTGGCCGGGTCGACCAAAATCCCATTCTAATTAACGAGGTGTCCAAAGAACTGGACCTCTCGTAACCAGAAATCACACTTAGAGAATTTGGCATAAAGCCTCTCCATCCTCAATACTCCAAGAATCTCCTGCATGTGCTCCTTATGCTGTTCCCTAGACCTTGAGTACACCAAAATGTCGTCGATGAACACGATCAACAACCTATCCAACATGGGCCTGCACCCGGTTCATGAGGTCCATGAACGATGCAGGTGCATTGGTGAGCCCGAAAGGCATCACCACAAACTCGTAATGCCCATAACGAGTTCGAAAGGCCGTTTTCTGGATATCCTCCTCGTAGACTCTCATCTGATGATACCCAGATCTCAAATCAATCTTGGAAAACCAAGACGCCCCCTGTAACTGATCAAACAAATCGTCGATCCTTAGTAATGGATAACGGTTCTTGACCGTCAGTTTGTTCAACTCCCGATAATCCATGCACATCCGGTGTGAACCATCCTTTTTCTTGACAAAAGGGATCGGCGATCCCCACAGTAAGCTACTCGGTCTAATAAAACCCTTCCCCAACAGCTCCTGGAGCTGCGAGGACAACTCCTGCATCTCAGGCGGCGCAAGGTGATAAGGTGCCTTGGCAATAGGCGCTGCACCCGAAATCAGATCGATCAGGAACTCCACTTGTCTCTCAGGAGGCACACCCGATAATTCCTCGGGGAAAACATCGGGGAACTCACATACTACTGGAACATCGGAAATAGAAGTTGGCCTCTCAGTGGCAACTCGTGTATCCATCACGTACGCTAAAAACCCCATGCATCCCTGCTGTAAACTCTGCCTCGCCCTGGCGTCAGAGCAGAAAGCTGATCCCGATCTAGTTCCCTCGCCATACACAGTAAGTAATCCCCCACTACGGTCTCGTACGGTCACCATCTGACGCTCACCGTTAATCATGGCTCCAAACCGGCTCAACCAATCGATCCCCACTATGGCACAGACATCACCCATCGCTATCGGCACCGGATCTATTGGGAAATCAACACCGAAGATCTCTAAAACACATCCCCGGAATACATCAGTGGCAAAAACCGTATGCTCGTCGGCTATAGAGACTCTCAGTGGTCGAATCAATGCCTCACGTCTAACACTAATGTGACGACTAAAGGATAAAGACACGAAAGATCGACTCGCACTCGAGTCAAATAACACCAAGGCAGGCACATAACTCATAAGAAAAGTACCAGCAACTACATCAGGCGTTGTGCGAGCTCCTCCGCATTCAGCTGGAATGCTCTCCCACGAGCCCTCAGAGCCTCGGCCTTCCCTGACCGACCATCAACAACACGTAAAGCTGCAGGAGCAGAAGCCTAGGCTGATCCCTGAGTGAGCTGAGGACACCCAGCCTTTCGGTGGCCTGTCTGGTTGCAATGAAAGCAAACCGAAAATCCCTTTGGGCAGTCCCTCGCCATGTGCCCCTCCTTGCCACATTTGTAGCAAATCCCTGCTCGGCAAGATCCCTCATGGCTCTTGCCGCACTAGCCACAAGTGCGGCCCTTATAGCCTCCTGCTCTCGAATCAGCGGGCTTAGCCCGCTTTGTCGCCGGCTGCGACTGCACTGGTCTCCTATCTCTCCTCTGCTGCTCTCCTTCCTCCCTGGTCTGAATCTCCAGCTCAATCTCTCTCCTCCTAGCATTGGTCTGAAAATCAGCCAATGTCCGATATGATGAGTTCGCCACGAACGCCCGTATATCCTTCCTGAAGATGCTCAAATATCGGCTCACACGTGCTCAGGGCAGAACAACGCCCTCTCATGGAACATCCTCGTAATCTCTATCACTGATTCTTTCTTCTGCTTGAGAGACAGAAACTCCTGTGCCAAACATTCCCTCTCCACCTGGGGAACATACTCATCTCTGAACAACTTGGTAAACCTCTCCCAAGTAACAACAACATGATTTGCAGGAGTAAAATCAGTCGTCACAAACTTCCACCAGTCATTCGCTCCCAAGCGATGCTGGTTCAGTGCAAACCGAACTCTCAAGTGCTCCGGGCACGAACACGTATAGAAACACCCCTCAATGTCAGAGATCCATCTCATGGAAGCAATCGGGTCCTGGGTCTCGTCAAAATCTGGTGGTTTCGTGTTGCTGAACTCCCGAAACAACAACGAGTCACCCTTTGTTGCCTCGCAGCAGCTGTGGCTGCGGTGGCTACACCAGCAGCAGCCTCCGTGACATTAGCTTATCGCTCATCAAATGTCTCAGTTAGCGTGGTCTCAATAGACCCGAACATATCTGGTATGGCCACTCTGATAGCTGCGACCACCTCCTTATGAATGACCCTGCGGATCTCCTCATCACTGGTACCACTGCTCCTGGGGTTGTTGCGGGTAATCACCATAGTGCCTCTGAAACACAAACACGAAAATCATCAGAGATTAGCTCATGCACTCACACCATTACCCACACCTACGTGCTCCTTAGTATCCTAAGGTTCTTACTTGGGTCGCATACAGATCCGGTGCTTTCAGTAGTACGGGCCCAATACTACCTTCCACACCAACCTGTAGTCGTCCCAAGTCCTCCTCCTAGGATCCTAATTCACAAGTACTATACCCCTCACAAATATCAAACTACTATCTCGGTAGATTCCTCAATGCTCATCTAGATATCTCTCCTAGATTACTCGAAACTCTCTCTAAAAGACTCCTGCTATGTATCCCTACTCAGCGCACACAGAGAGCACATAGCAAATAATATCAATCAATAGAATTTCCTAGGCTAAGACATCATGAATCAGGCACTCTAGCTCTAAATCCCTGAAATACCTAGCCTATCCTCTAGCATGCAACTCTAATATCTCATAAGTATCTCATTATATAAACAAGTAATGGTATTTTGGGAAATCACCGTTCGGGCTCTGGCTGAATGTACACACTGCTCCATCTCGTTTTCTCTTAGAAACTCTTACTCGTTTTTAGAAAAATCATTTCATTTTACAAAATTTTCTCAATTCCTCAGTTTGAGTCCAAACATACCCGAGAGTACATCCGAATCCCTCAAACCAAGGCTCTGATACCAACTTTTAACACTCTAAAATTTCAAACCAAAATTTCATTTTTAAAACCACATAAAACCAATATCACATTTCTCAAAAACCACAAATGTATAAGTTGTCAAGACACAAGTCAACAATTGTTTGATAATATCCCAGAATCCTCAAAAAAACATAATCTCTAACTGATGTGTACAATCAAGCCGACGCCTTCCCGCGTTCCTAAGAAGTACTTGAAACACATATCACACAACACTATAAGCACGAAGCTTAGTGAGTTCCCCAAAATACCATGCACAAATAATTAGCCTCTCATGGCTAAATCTCAATAAGGACCCTCCGGTCATGTGTCTCAGTGAGGACCCTCCAGTCTCACAGCTCGGGTCAGACCCTCCAGTCCGGTATCTCAGTGAAGACCCTCCGGTCTCACAACTCAGTTTGGACCCTCCAGTCCTAACTCACTAAAACATAGAAATAATATACAACATAAATCACAAAGACAAAATGCATGATATCACATAACTCAGTATAACCACATAAGACCCTCCAGTCAATAACTCAAATAATACCCTCTGGTCAATAACTCAAATAAGACCCTCCGGTCAATAACTCATATAAGACCCTCCGGTCACACAGTATTACCACTCAGGTAAGTATAGTGAGAAGACTCACCTCGTAAGCAAAGCAAGTATGTCTCGTACTCAACGATCGGTCTCGACTCCGCCTACATATGTCATAATCATCTCTAATTAACACTTATAACAACAACTCTAAAGATGTTAAGCTAACCCTTCACTAACTCTTGGACAGGGTGAAAAGACCATTTTACCCCTCCATGGCCTCCATGTCCATAACTTGACCAAACCCAAAAAGTCAACGGAAGTCAACACTCGAGTCAACAGTCCCTGTTGACCCAACTCGTTGAGTGCATCTATGCGACTCATCGAGTTCCTCCTACTCTCAGAAAATCGGGAAAGCTCCAACTCAACTCGCCGAGTTGTCTCATCAACTCGTCGAGTTGGCACGTGTCCAGACTATTGGGGAAAACCCTAACTGACTCGTCGAGATTGCTCATGGACTCGTCGAGTCCCTCTACTCTATTTCTCATTCAGACGATTCTAAGCAGAACTAAAGTCCCAAACTCTAGATCTAGCCTCCTAAGGCTGAAATACCATGTAAAGCTGCAAGCTTTACATCCATTCATGGCACCTGGGGATCAAAATGCCAAAACAAAGCTCTATAGAAGGTTTAATGTTTGGAACTTGGCCAATAGATTGATAAAGCTTGAATCTTTAGGCGCAAGGGACCTCATACTTGTTGGATTAGGTGTCTAAGTCCATAACTATAATTGGTATGTACTTGACCCGAGAGTAGCATGGTTAATTTCGGGTTTCCTTCACCAGAACAATCTGATATGATGGATATTTGAGAAAGAGGTTTTTTGTGATTTACTAATATATTATAAGTATAATATATTAATTGAGAAATCATATTATTAAATTAGTATTGATCAAGAATTAATTTGGAATTAATTTAGCAATCAAAAGAGACTAATTAAATTAACGGGGACTGATTAAGTAAATCAGTGATACTGATAGTTTGGGCTAATGATCCATGTTGATTATGTAGACTAAATCTTTGTGGAGTCCATGAAGATTTAGTCCAAAGGGCTTATCATATGGATTATTGGATTAAAGGCCCAAGGAAGTGGATTAGGGTTTACAAGTTTAAACTCTTGGAATTCTACACTATAAGTGTAACCCCTAAAACCCTAAAATGGGCACTTGTGCATTCCAAGAAGATGTTATCCATTTTTGGTGGTTCATAGCCTCTCTCTCATTATACTCCATTTGTTCATGGTGTTTGTGACTTGTTTGATGCATCACACTTGAGGTGCTAAACTCTTGAAAGGCCAAATTCTGCAAGCTACAATATAGAGGTATTCATATAACTTGATTTTATGTTTCAAATATCAAATTGTATGCTAGTTGTAGGTTTCATGCTTTGGATAATTTTTGTTGCATGTATAACTAGAGAAAACTTAGATCCAAAGCATTAGGGTTGTATGTGCACCATAGGAGTGTTATAGTACATAAAACCCAACAGTAGTATCAGAGCCATGGGTGTTTTCAGTTATATAGATGCATTGGTTGATTATTCAAAGCAAAAGAATAATCACTTTTTGGAATCTAACAGATGACCACGACGTGGTCATAGTTACCACGACGTGGTGGACCATCTGGTGCAGATTTTCAAGTTTTTGGCCAAGTTTTGGATTAGAATCATTACCACAAACTTTTTTGACAACTAAAAATCATTTTTTATGATAAGGTAATGATTATCTTCATCCAATTAAAAGATAAATTGTCAAATTATAAAATAATTACTAGATTATATGATAAACTAATTGTTTGTGTAATTCGATTTGAATTGCCTTGCTATATGAGTTAGATTAGATCAACTTGATGAATAATAAGTTATATGACAATTTAATTAGTTGTATTTGATCTAAATGGTTATTGAAGAGAGTTTCATAACTTGTACTCAAGTTATGAATTATGAAAAGTCTCATGAACATTAAACTCATAAGTTATGGAAACCAAAAGTTTTCAAGAGTTACAAAACTTGCCCTCAAGTTTTGGATCTTAAAAAGTCTCTTTTATGAAACATTAACTCTAGTAATTGAAAGGTTTCAAAAGGTGCAACTCTTGGGTTCATAACTTAAAAATTAATTAAATAGTTTTTAATTTTTAATTTTTATATTTAGAACCTTGATGTTTTTTTAAATAGTTCAATTACACTCTTATGGATTCTATTTAGTTAATTAAATGTTTAATTAAGAGAGTATTATTAAATCCATAATCACTCGATCTAAGAGTTAATTAAATTAAAAAGTTTAATTTATTAATAGATTAAACCACCTAGTATTTTAAAAGTGTAAAATACACCCTTATACTATATAAAATTAAAAGTTTAATATATTATATGTATAAGTAAAAACTCAGTCTTACCGTTAGTAGGCTTAATTCACGAAGCTGGTTTATAAGGGGTGTTTAAGGAAGCGACCTTTAAAATGACCGCCATTGGGTATCCACTCTTACCCACCACACCCTTGACTAGTGGAGGGTCGTTAGCTGAATGGGTTTGACAGGACATTTAAATCCTCATTAAAAGTATAATGAAATATAAAGTAACTAAACCTTTTATAAATTTCTAATCTTAGTTACTTTAGGAAAATTATGAATTTGGTGCTAATCCATGAAATTTCACTTTGCACCTTGCCAAGTCGTTAGGGGAGCGTGTGTGGTTAATCGGCACACTAACTTGGACTAGTAAGGGTGGCAAAGGGTAGCTCGATGTTTGTCATAAATCAATGGAGCATGTGTGGTTAACCGACACATTGATTAGGTGATAAATGACATCGAGAGTACCAAGCTATTTTGCATGGTTATTCAGACCTTGTTTGTGATCCTCGGTATCCCAGTCACAAACTTGAAGGGCATAATCGAGATTAAACATGCCATTGAAAAGTTCAATGAATCTCAAAAGATCTAGGAGTTTCATTTAAAACTTAATTCGTTTAAAAATTTCGTTTTCGTGGTGGAATTGGTAAATCGTCATTTACCTACCGACAAATAGTTTACAATTGGATTACAACATCCCTCTTCCGAATTGTGAATTATTGTGTTGGGTCCTAGCCTTAATATTTCATTTGGGTGTTATATTAAGGACTTAAATCAATTAACTTGAATTTCTCCCTTGTAGATGTCTAGTTCTGACAACTATGGTCTACCTTATCCTTTTGGAAAAGGCTTTCCTTATAAAGATGATATTCCACAAGACGATCGAGGT
>NC_136429.1:149056491-149098991 GCF_052849685.1 Lactuca virosa | reverse complement strand
GGGAGACGTAAATAGTGAATTTACAATAGATGACTTTTTAGCCTTAGTAATCTAAACAAAAGTTGTAGTATACGTTAAACCGAGAACATACAAAAAAAGAACGCGCAAATCTGACTTCGTATGAGGAAGTTATGAATTTTCTAAGATTTGGCATAGCAGTGCACGGCCCGAAACTCAAATTTTAGTTCGAGCGGTTTTTGGCTTACGCAACCTAAATGAGATTTGAAGATCTGATTAATAGGAACTCAACGGTCAAAAGACAGACGAAAATGGAGTCCGTATGAAGGAGTTATGAATTCTTCGTGGTCATTTAACAGTCTAATCTCATCCTATTGTTAAATAAAAGATCGGTCGAGAATTAGCCAATCGAGTCTAAATGAAAGTTGTAGATCTTGTTTTTACCTACGCGTGGAAAAACAGAACATCGAAAACGGAGCTCGTATGCGAAAGTTACGGGGTTTAGAAGTCGGCAGGGTGCTGCTGCAAAAGGGGTGACGTGGCTGATTATGGGCCAAGGCTTTCTCCCCAAGGCAAGCCACCAGAAGGTGACATGTGCCATGGACTCGACGAGTAGGAGGACCTACTTGACGAGTAGAGCTGTTTTCCAGCCTATAAATAGAGGTGTCGAGTTCCTCCATTTCTCACACCATCCCAAACTCACTTTCTCTCTCTAGTTTCTCTCTGTAGCCTCCCTAACCCCCCTAAAGTCTAGGTAAACCCCCTAGCACCCGAAGGAAGCCCCGAGGCTCCCGGAGTCCCGAGAAAAGAGCCTTTCGGCTGCTCCAGCGATGCCCGGTTTTGCGAAAAACCCGTTGTTTTGTCAAGGGAAAATTGTTTTGAGATAACGAAGTGCTGTCCGAGTACCGAGTCACCACCTAATCAAGTGAGTGCATAGTCCCTTTCATCTTACACATAGATATGAAGTATTTAATTTAAATTACGTGCTATGTGTGCATATTATCTGTATACTTGCCATCTATGCTGGATGAACGTTTTTATACATGTTTTAACTGATTTAAACTGTATACGTATTTTATATCTACAAATATGTTGGGTATAACATGGGTAGATGAATGATGAGAGATAAAAGATGATGTGAGTAAACATTGGCAGCTATAAACTTAGTGCCCAATAACTAAACACCGGCAGCTATGGACTTAGTGCCTATTGGACAAACGATGGTAGCTATGGACTTAGTACCTATTAGGTAAACATAGGTAGCTATGGACTTAGTACTTGTTAGGTGTTGGTAGCTATGGATTTAGTACCTGGTAGCCATGGACTTAGTACTTGTTAGGTGTTGGTAGCTATGAATTTAGTACCTGGTAGCTATGGACTTAGTACCTGTTAGATAAACGTTGGTAGCTATGGACTTAGTACCTACACTGGTAGCTATGGATTTAGTACCCGATGAAGGAACTTTTGCAGCTATGGAATTAGTGCATTGGCAGCTATGGACTTAGTGTCGGCCTTATAACCCTGGAAGCAAGGGACTTCGGAATAAACGAATAGATGACTCTTAGGGTAGACCGTTGAGAGTAAGGAAGATAATAGGGATGAGTAAATGGGGTTGATTGTTTGTTGTTTAAACATAATAATTATATTATTGTGGGTTGAAAACACTATGTACTCACCAGGTTTCCCAACCTGACCCACTCAAGCTTATTTGTATCACAGGTGTCGATACGAAGCTACTTTACACTGAGAGATTTAAAAGAGATGTAGATCACTAGTGTAAGTAATGTAAGTTCTGTTTATGCTTATGCTTCTGTATTAACAATGACATCCCAATGTTTTGAAAATGAATAAAAATACATTTCCTCGGAAAATGCTTTGATAACCTATTTATCATGTTTTCTGGGAACAAATTCCGCAACATTTTTGTTAAAAGAAGTACTCTGATTTTTATAAAGCATAAACAAAATCGGTTTTTTCTGGGCGTGAAAATGGGGATGTCACAATTATTAATGCAATGGTTGTTGTACTTTGATTACTATGATACATGTGTTGTGATACTTAACATGAAGTCATCCACCCCCGGACGTTTCTGCCGCTCCGGCTTGGGGGTGTGACATTAAGTAGGTTTATAACACATTTAGAATTGGTAGTTGTGATGTCTTTAAGACAAAGACCAACTAAGACCAAATATATGAAGTGTTGTCTTGATAAGAATCCGCACTGGATCTTGGATATTTGTTTGTCAAAGAATGTTTCTTGACAAGAGAATCTTATATGTCAAGAAGTCAGTGGGAGTCTTAAAGATCCTGAAAGAATCTTATATGTCAAGAAGTCAGTGGGAGTCTTAAAGATCTTGAAAAGTTTTAGGAACTAATCAATAATAAACCTCTTGTGTATCACTAGCTCACGACTTGAGGTTTGTAACCTATCGTGTTGACATATTCTTGTTTGTGTGCCCATTCCAGTTAAAAGTTGACTATGCATGTGAGTTCTATGAGTTCTCAATTGTTTTCATAAGGCGAAGGACCTTGATTAGTGAAAGTTCATTGATCTGTATAGGTGAGCTGCTTAACAACTTGGAAGACATGGTAGGCCCTTGTGCTGCCAAGTGGCAGAAATTAAGATTGAACAAGTTCAGTCCATATGAGGTTGAGTTTGTCAGAGACCTTATCTTATGGTAATGGTTGGGAATGATAGATTGACATGGATAGGAACACATACGCCATAAAATCTAAGTGTCATAAGGTTTCTGTCCAATTCATGAAAATGATTGTGAGGAAACGCTTTCACTAAGTAGATTTTAAGGAGATAGCAGTTGTGTTAATTGCGTTCTCAAATTCGATTATGATTACAACATCCCTCTTCATAGTTCGAATTATGAGAAATGGCAAATAGTTTGAACATTCAGAACTTATTTCTGTGAGTTCTGAAATAGTTTAGACACACATATGGGCTTTCTAATAAAAGGTGTATGAGCTTAGATAAAGGCTTATCGAAGCATCTCGTATCAGAAATCTGAACTTTGGTAAGAAAGTCAATAAGTATTGATTTCTAAGCTGATTTCTGGGTACATGTCAAAGCTAGTGGGAGCATAAATGTTATGCTTGTAACAAAATAATTGTTATGCTAGTGGGAGCATAATTATTATGGTAAGTGTTGCGAGTAAGCAATACTATTTATCGGAAACAAAGTTCTAACTTGCAAAGTTGCAAAGGTTGAAAAGTTGTTTCGCTATAGTATGGGAGAGGATACTTATACTTTATTTCGAATCTAAAAGTTTAGATTGAAGTATTAATCGAACTTAGTTATGGACATATATGAATACCATGTTGAAATATTTCAACATTGGAAATTCTATATATGGAAATATTATAGCAAAAGACGGATCAAGTATCATGTCTTTATGTAAGACATTATGAATCGTGTCCCATATGCTTCTGATATAGGATCGATTGCATATTCTATAATATTCACGTGTTCTAATTTTCCAAATGCCTAGGGCATTAAGAGGGAAAACGGACTAGAACCGTATATGACTAAAGTGGTTAAACAACTGTCAAGGACAATATAAGGTTCGCTAAGGATTTGTTGCTTAAGGACAGTTGGAAGTATAGTAATGGATGGACCATATTGACATTATTATGAATAGACATAATTCTATTAATAATACATTGTTATATGGCAAATATGGAAATGCTTCCTCAATGGGAGTTGGATATTAAGAATCTATGTGTAGGTTATAAACTTTTGTGCAAGAAGGTTGTTCGAAGGAGTGTACTTTGAATTTGAGACTTCACTTCCTTGGAATTGTTTGTTATCAATCTCCAGTGGAAAGTTTTGTAATATCATTGGCAAAGTCTTAATGACTTTGATACCATGACATTACAAAAGGAATCATTGCATAATATTTTAGAATCTAACACACTCTTACAGTGGCAAGAATTAGGTATTATTACACTAAGGATTTGGAATTGTGAAATGAGCATCATTGAAATGTTTTCAATTGATCTATTTCACAAATTAAGGACCATAGGTAAACATAGTGTGCATGCTTGGACCATGGGATAACTATTGTTTTAATTCAAGTATTAAGTTGATTAATCGAAACATTATATAATGAATAATGTGTAATCAATA
The DNA here is from genome assembly GCF_052849685.1 of Lactuca virosa. Classification (NCBI taxonomy): domain Eukaryota; kingdom Viridiplantae; phylum Streptophyta; class Magnoliopsida; order Asterales; family Asteraceae; genus Lactuca; species Lactuca virosa. Next base: position 149,094,896 of record NC_136429.1, on the reverse strand, counting down.
TGGTGATAAATAATAAGTGTTATATTTATATTCAAACGTTTTGAGACCATATTGGATTCGATTATTCTTGTGTTTCACTTCGCATGTTTTGACTTCCCGAATAATAAGATTATTCAAACCATCCACAGTCGATCATACTTTGGAAGTAGGTATTGAGGCAAGAATATCATGAATCCGTTTGTAGATTGTCTAAGTGTTAGACATAACACAAGTTTGCTACAGTATTCATGAGTACTCCTGTAATAAGATTTGAGTATTGGTTTAAACCCACGCTCACCTGAATCACTGCATGGATTTTATCATGAGTGATTAGTGATACGATAATATCTTATATTCTTGAAGCGGAGACATATAGTTGCAGTTTACAAGTCGGTTACACATTGATAATATGTAAACGCACCAGTAACTTGGTGTTATAAAACATATTACTGTGTGTGATTTGATGAGTAAATAGAGCAAGCATATGAGTCGAAGTTTATCCGTACCTTTTACCCTAAGAGGGATAAAAGCGATATCGGTGGGCCCCTCGATGATTTAGTGATGACAACCCTAAGCGCTTGGCCAAGCCTGGACTGATTTGATTTGTTAAATTAGTCGGTCGTCATAAATCGGAAATTGGGAAACAACACATGAACAGAGAGAATGATTCTAATCCATGTCTCAGTTCATACGATATCTAGAATGGAGGAATATATGATCCCTTATCTAATGGACGCGTCAGAGTTCGACAGCGGCTTTTTGAGAGCTACGATTGCTAGTCGGTTTTTAAGTCGTACTTGCAGTTACAGTTATTAGACTTATCCAAGTGGGAGACTGTTGGATTAGGTGTCAAGTGGGAGACTGTTGGATTAGGTGTCTAAGTCCATAACTATAATTGGTATGTACTTGACCCGAGAGTAGCATGGTCCATTTCGGGTTGCCTTCACCAGAACAATCTGATATGATGGATATTTGAGAAAGAGTTATTTGTGATTTACTAATATATTATAAGTATAATATATTAATTGAGAAATCATATTATTAAATTAGTATTGATCAAGAATTAATTTGGAATTAATTTAGCAATCAAAAGAGACTAATTAAATTAACGGGGACTGATTAAGTAAATCAGTGATACTTATAGTTTGGGCTAATGATCCATGTTGATTATGTAGACTAAATCTTTGTGGAGTCCATGAAGATTTAGTCCAAAGGGCTTATCATATGGATTATTGGATTAAAGGCCCAATGAAGTGGATTAGGGTTTACAAGTTTAAACTCTTGGAATTCTACATTATAAGTGTAACGCCTAAAACCCTAAAATGGGCACTTGTGCATTCCAAGAAGATGATATCCGTTTTTGGTGGTTTATAGCCTCTCTCTCATTATACTCCATTTGTTCATGGTGTTTATGACTTGTTTGATGCATCACACTTGAGGTGCTAAGCTCTTGAAAGGCCAAATTCTGCAAGCTACAATATAGAGGTATTCACCTAACTTGATTTTATGTTTCAAATATCAAATTGTATGCTAGTTGTAGGTTTCATGCTTTGGATAATTTTTGTTGCATGTATAACTAGAGAAAACATAGATCCAAAGCATTAGGGTTGTATGTTCACCATAAGAGAGTTATAGTACATAAAACCCACCAATACTGTCTAGATCTGAAGTTTCAACTTCATGTCATGCTCAAATGGCTTAAAGACTCAAAGAGGAGATGAAAATGGCCACAAACTCCCTAGAGAAGAGATCTAACCAAACAATGATCAAGGTGATAGCTTTTTACCTCCAATTAGCACCTAGCACTGAAGGAACATTGGATCCAATGCCTTCTTCTCGTTCTAAGCTTTATGCTCTTCTATCTCCTTCCAAGAATGCACCAAATCACATAATTTTATCCTCTCTCTCTCTCTCTCACAGATGATACCAGCTCATTTAGGGTTTATCTCAGGGTATTAAAGTGATAAGGGAGGCGGAAATGAAGGCTTAAGGTCCTTTAAATAGGGTACAAACCCTGAAAATTAGGGTTTTCTCACTCAGCACCTACTCGTCGAGTTGGGTCCACCAACTCGTCGAGTAGACTATAAAAATCCCGCGGCTATTTCCATCTCTACTCGGCGAGTTGGAGCTTCCAACTCGTCGAGTCGCCCTGAAAAAATGAATATAACTTAGTTAGATATTATACCTGGGAGTCGGGATGTTACAGTTATTTACCTTGGTTTTATGGAAATTATATGTAATAATGACTTATTAATCTAAAAATGAAAATTTTATGTCATTATTTTTGAGACGTTACAATATTTCATGTTCTACATATTATGCAAGCAAAGAAACTTGGATTACCTTATGTATATTCATATTAAGCACATAAAAATATCATTACTTGATTAGGATTTGAAAAATATAAAAATATCAAAATATTATGTGCATTTGGGTGTCTAGTAAGTGCCTACATGAAAAAGCATCCTTTTAGCAATCGGAGAACTTGTCGCAAGCATGTAAGTTGTGGTAAGATGAACCTACATCGAGTGTTTGCACCATAGTACACCGTGTTTTTGTTGTCGAGAGCTTCCTATATATATATATATATATATATATATATATATATATATATATATATATATATATATATATATATATATATATATATGGGTTTGTTTCACATTGATTCTCCCATATCTTGTATTTCCATGTAGTTATTTTTCTTCCTATTATAGGATTGTTTCCTTTTCTTTTCTCCCTGTAACATTGTGTATAAATTGGGAATCTTTCCAAGAAGATGAATATACAAAACATTATAAATATTACTCTCTGCAGTACATGGTATCAGAGCAATACCAGAAGTATCGATCAGTCGAATTACCTCATTACTCTGGACAACCCCTCACCATGAGTGAAAAAGAAACTCCTCATGTCATTGTGCAAAATGTTCAAGATGCACCATTTCCATCCGAAATTATCTTGGATGATAATAATTACTCGTTATGGTCTCAACTCGTGGAGATGAGAATCGGGGGCAAGGAACAAATTAGGGTTCCTCACTAGCTCTAACTCAAAACCAACTGACGAAAAAAAGATGGAAGGGTGGGTTATTGATAACCATCGTGTCAAGAGCTGGCTCATCGATTCTATGAAACTACCTTTGATGCAGCGCTTCATCAGACTTAAGACGAATAAAGAAATCTGGGAAGTGGTTGCTAATACGTTCTATGATGGCGCAAACGAAACACATTTATTCGAATTGAATCGAAGATCTTTCACCACGCGTCAAAACGAAAGAACTCTACCTACGTACTACAACGAACTGGTAAGTATTTTTAAGAAATTGACTATTGCATTATGAAGCAACATCAAGATGACGATGTCACTACTTTCGTTTCTCTTCACAAGACTCTGGCTCCTCTTCGAGTACACATATTTTTGGCCGGTCTTGATTCAGAGTTCAACCAAGCCTGAAGTGAAATACTAAGGAAAGATCCACCCCTCGACCTTGAGTCATTGTAACATTCTGTTTGAAATTAAGTAATTAAATAATAAACCCTGAACCCCAAGATGTAAATTTATATTTTATATTATTTTATAGTAGCCCTAAAATCCATAATATTTAGCGGGGTGTTGGTTTCGGGGAGTTAAATGATATAACTTGGATTTTGGGAGATTAAAAGTGTAAGTCCGGATTGGTTTTGTAAATATTTTCGGAAGTCAGGGAGTGTTTGGTAAATATTGGACTTAAAGTTGATGGATTTTGGAGGCTAAGGGGCTGAATGGTAAATTATGGAGTTGTTTTGAAAAGAAATTGGGAAGGAGGGACCAAATGCGTGTTTTGAATAAAAATTTAAATGGAACACGGGATTACACCCGGTGCCATCCTTCCCTCTCGTTGCATCACCCAAACCCTAAACCTAATTGACTTTCTTCAGCCACCACCTTTGTGGAGACCTCCAGCCGCCACCGTCATCTCTCTCGCCGTTCCTTGCACCGCCGAGCTCCGTTGTTGAAGGACAAGGCTGCCATGGGACGTCATGACAGTGGACGACCGAAAGAAACAAGCCGGTAGTTATCGTTTCGGCTGTTTCGGTGGGGTCTTCCACCTTCTCTCTCTTCTCCATCTCGTTCGGTTATCACATCGTTGTCGTCGCCGCTCCAAGCGGCTGTCTCCTTCTGTGCTCCGGTTGCCATGCGTCACCGTGAGAGTGGCTGAGATGGTGCGTGATTTATGATAGAATACGTGTCGTGTGTGTTGCTGCTTCAACCGTGTAGTGGGTGTGGGTGTGATGTTGACCGGAGAGCTTGGCGGATCACCATGGCAGCCAACCATGGTGGTTGCCACTATGATGCCTCCTTGTGCCACCATCAGCCACCGTGAGGGATGGCTGTGTGTGTTTTTGTATGTGTGAGAGTGAATTTTACGGGTCTTTATGGGTATGATGTTGTATGTGCGATTTTTGGCCGGAAAACCCACCACCACCACCGTGAGGTGGTGGCTGCCACCGTGTTGCCGCCTTCTGCCGCCACCAGTCGCCATGTTGGGTGGTGGTGTGCACTTGTGTGTGATTGGATTGCTATTTGAGATGCTTGGACATTTTTTGGTCTAGAATCATAACCATCACCACGAGGTGGTGTCTGCCGCCGAGAGCCGTCGTTGACCACCACTACACGAGGGTTGGAAACCCTAATTAGGGTTTAGAAAACATTAATTAACCTAAAAATTTAACCATTTGTCTAATTGGCATGCGATTGGGTTGGAAACCCTAATTAGGGTTTAGAAAATCCTAATTTTCGATATGTTAATTTTGGAGTGTCGGGACCCGCATTTTTGGACCATTAGAATTGAATTATGAATTACGCCCGACCACACCGTATGATTTACCTAGTAGAATGATGGACTTAATGGATTAAGTCCTTAATGGGTTAAGTGTTTTTAATTAACCCTAATCTTCATTTTATGTGAAAACCCTAATGGTGTTGGGTTTTGAGTTGGGCTTGCATGTTTGGATTCTTGATGGGCCATTTAACAATAAGTATATGGACTAGGAAATTTGGAAGGGCTTTAAGCTAAGGCCCATGTGAAGGGTTTTGGCCCAATTTGGAAAATTGGGCCACATTTTGGGTCTTGGTTCATTGATTGGTTTTTGGGCCTTCAGAGTGTGTGTTTGGGCCTTGGGCTGGAATCAAGCTAGGTTAGGGGTAAAGAAGTCTTTTTACCCCAAGCATGGACTTATGGTTATGTATTTGAAACCCAATTATTAATTGGGTGTTGTTTTGATGTTGACAGTTCGGGAACCTGTCATCCAACAGCTAGAGTTTTATCCGCGGGACTTCAGCAGTGCGAGGTGAGTTACCTTCCCTGTATGAGTGGGTCGAAGGTACCAATGTCGGCGTACTAGTAGTTGTTTATAATAGAGATGATTGTCTTTGTGATAATTATCTGGTATGCCACTATCTGTAGAGATTTATGTGCTTGTATGCTATCTTATTATGTCGTAGTGGTAGGAGGGGTGAAGTAGGCCCCGTAACCGGTTGAAATAAACCGGAGGGTAGATCAGGCACCCAGATATGCCTGAGAATATGTTTATGATATGATATTATGTGGTAGTGGTAGGGGGTGAAATAGACCCCGTAGCCGGTTGAAATAAACCGGAGGGTAGGTCGGGAACCTAAATATGCCTGACATGGGTAGGTCGGGCACCCATGTATGCCTGACAGGGGTAGGTCGGGCACCCCGGTATGCCTGACATGGATCGGTTGAGCACCCAGGTATGTTCAGTAGGGTAGGTCGGACACCAAGATATGCCTGACAAGATGTTTATTGTATGGTATGTGGTATGATGGGGGAACTCACTAAGCTTCGTGCATACGGTTTGTAGTTTTGGTTTCAAGTACTTTTTCTTCAAAAGGAAAGGAGCCGACATGATCACAACGCATCACATTATGATTTCCGCATTATCAGATCTTTGGGAGTTGTACTTTGATATTACTTTTCTATGCATGTTTTGGGTTATTTGAAATACTGGTTTTTGATTAGGAAATGAGTTGACACTATTGATGTTTCATACTACTGGTTTTTATAATTACTTATTTAAAAATGAAAATTTTGGCTCTAAATTTTGGGATGTTACAAGTTGGTATCAGAGCCTAGTTTGAGGGATTCAGACACACTCTCGGGTATGTCTGGACTCAAATCGAGGGTTTGAGAGATTTTTACAAGAAAATTGTATATATATATTTTAAATTTAAATTAAGGATTTTTAATAAAGAACAAGGAGTGTGATGCGTGCAATCCGCCGAGCTCAAGTAAGTTTTCTCCAAGATACCCATATATGTTATAGTATGATATGAATTGTGAATATGTGAACTGCATGCTAGATTAGGGCTAAGGATCTAGGAAGAATGCCTTGTATGCGTACTGTATGAGCTTGTAATACTGCATGCTAGTATGGTTTTCAGATCAGTGGATAGAATGGCTTGATTAGTGTATGCTTTAAAATTGTACACGGTTAGGATCTTATATCCCTATAATGATTGATTTGGCTTTATTTCCTATTCCTTGTTTGGTTGTGGTCCTAGGGTAGAGTCTTTTATTTGAAAATCTATTCGATCCTGTATTGTGTATAATTTGCATGCATAAGGCAATCGGAAGTAAGAGTGGAAGTTCCAGCATGAGTTGTAGCATATGAGTTGAATGTTCTTTGATTATTCTATGGATGGGAGCGCTACTGCACGAATGTTGCTTGCTTTGTGCTTTGTGGGACTCTTAAGTGATGTGAGTTAGCTATTAAGTGAATGTGTTAAGTCACATGTAATAAAGGTTGGATAATCTTAGAGTGATGGATTTGACCCTATTGCGCAGCTCTCGTTTGAGTCTAACCGTTGTAGGGATGAGTCTTTTACTCGAAGGATTATCTGAGCTTTATTGCATGTGACTATATTCATGAGGTAGCTAACTGACATTATGAGAAGTTCTTCAGCAGCTGATGGCAGGGTGAGTATCAGTTTGAGAGGAAACCTAGGAAATGCTTTAGTGGATTGGGTTGTGCTGTTAGCGAGCATTTAGAGTATCAGTTTGAGAGGGTGACTTGGAGGATTCATGATGATTCTTGACGAAAGTATGGATAGGTGTGGAAGGTAGTATAGGGTCCGTACTATTGAAAGCACATGATCCATACTCAAATCGGGAAGAGTCCTGGAGAATCTAGGAAGCCTGTGGGATGAGGATTCTTGGGTATATTCGGATCTCCTTAATGTCATTTCGGAATGGTGTCGAGCACTCAGGAATGGGATCCAAATTCTGGTTCCGACTCAGGTGCAGGTACTGAGCCGATCGATGTGCGAATGTGGGAGTTCATCTCATCAGAGATTACTCTCAAAGTTTTGGAATGGACCTCGGTGGTCTTTCATTCAACCAAGGAAGGGATTTTGCAGCTCTCGATAGTTGTCACGGGGCCTTTCGGGCCGAAACTTGTCGCGGGGCAGTTAGGGCTCATCTGGAGCCTAAAGCATGTGGATCCCTAGAATCCTTCAGGGAGGAGGATCCTACTGTTAGTTCTGTCATTGGGATCGGAAGGGAGTGTCGCACCATGTCCTCAGGTTGGTCGAGGTAACTCAGGAGGAGTTGGTCAGGACTCCTTCAGATGTGTGCGGGTATGTTATCTTCTGCTACTTCAAAGTGGATATCGGGAAATTGTATCGCTTTGGAATTTTGATTGAGTTTGAATAATTTAGATCTCGGGTTGGTTCTCTGCTATAGTCTTGGTTATCAAGGATTGTTATATGCCATTCTGCATGCCGATAAGTCCTTTTATGAACCTACAGACGGACGTATCTTGCGGCGTGGGTTCCGTGTGTACCGTTATCGTTCCGGGTCTTTGTCGGGATCCGTTCAAGAGTATTGCTTGGAGGATCTTTGGTCATGAATTAGCGGGGTAGTTCTCCAGTGAAGCCAGGGTTCAGTGGTTCTATCATCTGTTCGGGTACGAACGAAATTTTCCTATGGAAGAACTTTGGAGTTCCAGGCACTACCGTTGCTAGGAAAGGAATGGTAGCATGAAGATGGTGGTGTCAGTTGCGTGAGTTGTTTGATCATTGGATGGGTCAAGGGAATTGTATCTTCGCATGGACTAAAGTCGGTTAGAGTTAAATGATTCCTTGAGGATAAAAATTAGAGTAGAGGTTCGTCAGTGCATGGAAAGGGTTATGGTTCTTAGCTGCAAGCATAAGAACTGAAGGAATTGGTATGGTATCATGGGAGGTGATTTGGATCATCAGACTGGTTAAGGCCTCAAGAGTATTCTTCCGGATTCCAGGAGTTGGGCAATCGTTGAGATTGGCTAGTAATGGAACGCTAGTTTGGGTAAGCGCAGGGCATAGACAGCTCACGATATATGAAGCTCGATGGTTTGGGAATCCAACACACTTATGGGATGAAGGAGCTTCGTCGAATCCAAGTGGAGGAGAATCGACCAGAATTCCCGGGAGTTGAATCGGGTGTGGAACTAGGGCAAGTTTCCCATCTTGGTTAGGAATAGAGGCGACCCAAGTGGCCGTTTAGGTTGAGGTGGTGTAAGTGGGAGTTCAGGGAACTCCCAACAGCTGGTCGGCATCTTCTTGTTCTGCATAGTAGGTTTACGGATGGATCTAGATCGAGGGTCGTGTTAGAGCCTCGCTGCCTGTTCTTGTCTGATGAGGGTTTCAGAATTTGAGGTATGAACCGAACACCTAGATGGATGTGGGTTTTGACTCAGATGTGTGGGGTTGTGATGGTTAAGGTGTGGTAAGGTCATGGATGGTAACAATGGTCGATTTGAAGTGTTGTAAGACTGTGATGAGGTTTGTAGCATTCACCAGAGTGAAGTAGATGAGTGTGGCAATGGCCATAAGGGTATAAGGGAAATCAGTTGTGCCTTTGGCACGCCGACTAGGTCTCCCAATGAGTATTCCTATGTTTACGATTGAGGACCATTGGGTTCCGAGGTGGAGTCGGGCCTATGTAGCCCTAGTTAGGGTGTGACCCGCGGGCGAGGCCCGTGTGATTTTGGCAAATATAGGTGAGACTTTGTTAAGACCGTTGGGTCAAGGATTTGGATCTTAAATTGCATAATCTGGTGGGTGGTTAGTGTGTGTCGCAGAGAGGTCTATAGGCTGGGTAGTCTTGTTATTTTGACTATTGAGGACCTGGTGGTTGGGCCAGGTGCGAGACGAGTAGTCTCAGCGTCGGTTGGGAACCTTTATATCTCGGTCTTGGAAGGATTGTCGTTATCAGAAGCGTTGGGTGTAATGCAAGTACATAACTGTGGATCTCGGTTTATGAGTTGAGTGTCGGGTTGATTTATGGGTAAGATCTCGAGTCGGGTATCGCGAGTGTTTTGTGCCGAATTTTCGTTTCCGTGGGTTGAGAATTGGGGTATCTATGTGCCGAGGGCATCGATCGAAGGGTTCAAGGGTAATGAATGGATTCAGTTTTGGATGGTAGATCACCTCTTGTGACTGTGTCTTGGATTGGTTCTATTGGTAAGAGCATCAAGATAAATCAAAGCGGTATTATTGACTTGGATCTCGAGTGTGGAGTAGCTTGTTATTCTGAGGCGATATCAGGTAAATTGCAGTTAGGTTTGGATAATCTTAGAGTAGATAATTTGATCCTGCTGCACATCTCTCGTCTGAGTCTAACTGTTGCAGGGATGAGTCTCTTACTCGAAGGATTATCTGAGCTTTCTGTCAAGTATAAGTGTACTGCATGGAAATTTGGTATGTGACTCTGTTTTCTGGTGGGAACCTCAAGTTATCAGAAGTTGAGTAGCCAGTTGGGAGATAAGTACAATGAATTCGGCAATGATTCAGTGTGGGCGGTATGTCAGGGAGACAGACCATCTCGAGACTTCAGATTTCAGATTGAGTAAATGTGATCATGTTGCAAGAAATTCGTTTATCTTCGGATTTTAGAACCCTACGAGGGATGGTTTTGGTTGCCTTGGAAAGGCTGGGGTATGCTTGTGGTTGTAGCTGTGTTGCTCAAATTGTTGGCGTGTCAGGAGTGGTAAGGAATGATTTTGAGGACGAAATCTAATTTAAGTGGGGGAGAGTTGTAACATTCCGTTTGAAATTAAGTAATTAAATAATAAACCCTGAACACCAAGATGTAAATTTATATTTATATTATTTTATAGTAGCCCTAAAATCCATAATATTTAGTGGGGTGTTGGTTTCGGGGAGTTAAATGATATAATTTGGATTTTGGGTGATTAAAAGTGTAAGTCCGGATTGGTTTTGAAAAGATTTTCAGAAGTCAGGGGTGTTTGGTAAATATTGGACTTAAAATTGAAGGATTTGGAGGCTAAGGGGCTGAATGGTAAATTATGGAGTTGTTTTGAAAAGAATTTGGGAAGGAGGAACTAAAGGCGTGTTTTGAATAAGAGTTTAAATGGAACACGAGATTAAACCCGGTGCCATCCTTCCCTTTCGTTGCATCACCCAAACCCTAAACCTAACTGACTTTCTTCAGCCGCCACCTTTGTGGAGACCTCCAGCCGCCGCCATCATCTCTCTCGCCGTTCCTTGCGTTGCCGAGCTCCGTTGTTACTATGACGCTTCTGTTGAAGGCCAAGTCTGCCATGGGACGTCATGGCAGTGGATGACCGGAAGAAACACATCGATGGTCATCGTTGCGGCTGTTCCGGTGGGGTCGACCACCTCCTATCTCTTCTACATCTTGTTCGTTTATCACATCGTTTTCGCCGCCGTCGCTTCAAGCGGCTGCCTCCTTCTGTGCTCCGGTTGCCATGCGCCGCCGCGAGAGTGGCTGAGATGGTGCGTGATTTACAATAGAACGCGTTTCGTGTGTGTTGCTGCTTCAACCGTGTAGCGGGTGTGGGTGTGATGTTGGCCGGAGAGCGTGGTGGACCATCATGGAAACCAACCATGGTGGTTGCCGCTATGATGCCTCCTTCTGCCGCCACCAGCCACCGTGAGGGGTGGCTATGTGTTTTTTTTGTGTGTGTGAGAGTGAATTTTATGGGTCTTTATGGGTATGATGTTGTATGTGCGATTTTTGGCCGGAAAACTCACCACCACCACCACCGTGAAGTGGTGGCTTCCACCGGGTTGCCACCTTCTGCCACCACCAGCCACCGTGTTGGGTGGCGGTGTGCACTTGTGTGTGATTGGATTGCTATTTGAGATGCTTGGACATGTTTTGGTCTAGAATCATAACCACCAACACGAGGTGGTGGATGCCGCCGTGAGCCGCCGATGACCACCACCACCCGAGGTGGTAGTGGGCGGTGCCCGACTTAATTAACATTACTTAACCTAAAAATTCAACCATATTAATAATTGGCACGCGATTGGGTTGGAAACCCTAATTAGGGTTTAGAAAACCCTAATTTTGGATATGTTAGTTTTGGAGTGTCGGGACCCGCATTTTTGGACCATTGGAATTGAATTATGAATTACGCCCCACCACACCGTATGATTTACCTAGTAGAATGATGGACTTAATGGATTAAGTCCTTAATGGGTTAAGTGTTTTTAATTAACCCTAATCGTCATTTTATGTGAAAACCCTAATTGTGTTGGGTTTTGAGTTGGGCTTTTCTGTTGGGCTTAGATGTTTGGATTCTTGATGGGCCATTTAATAATAAGTATATGGACTAGGAAATTTGGATGGGATTTAGGGTAAGGCCCATGTGAAGGGTTTGGGCCCAATTTGGAAAATTGGGCCACATTTGGGGCCTTGGTTCATTGATTGGTTTTTGGGCCTTCAGAGTGTGTGTTTGGGCCTTGGGCTGGAATCAAGCTAGGTTAGGGGTAAAGAAGTCATTTACCCCAAGCATGGACTTATGGTTATGTATTTGAAACCCAATTATTAATTGGGTGTTGTTTTGATGTTGACAGTTTGGGAACCTGTCATCCAACAGTTAGAGTTTTATCCGCGGGACTTCAGCAGTGCGAGGTGAGTTACATTTCCTGTATGAGTGGGTCGAAGGCACCAATGTCGGCCCACTAGTAGTTGTTTATAGTAGGGATGATTGTCTTGTGATAATTGTCTGGTATGCCACTATCTGTAGAGATTTATGTGCATGTATGCTATGTTATTATGTGGTAATGGTAGGAGGGGTGAAGTAGGCCCCGTAACTGGTTGAAATAAACCGGAGGGTAGGTCGGGCACCCATATATGCCTGACAGTATGTTTATGATATGATATTATGTGGTAGTGGTGAGGGGTGAAATAGACCCCCGTAATCGGTTGAGATAAACCGGAGGGTAGGTCGGGCACCCAGATATGCCTGACATGGGTTGGTCGGGAACCCAAGTATGCCTGACAGGGGTAGGTCGGGCATCCCGGTATGCCTGACATGGGTAGGTTGAGCACCCCGGTATGCCCAGCAGGGTAGGTCGGGCACCCAGATATGCCTGACAATATGTTTATTGTATGGTATGTGGTATTATGGGGGAACTCGCTAAGCTTTATGCTTACGGTTTGCAGTTTTGGTTTCAGTTACTTCTTCTTCAAAAGGAAAGGAGTCGGCATGATCGCAGCGCATCACATTATGATTTCCGTATTATGAGGTCTTTGGGAGTTATACTCTGATATTACTTTTCTATGACATGTTTTGGGTTATTTGAAATACTAGTTTTTGATTAGGAAATGAGTTGACACTATTGATGTTTCATACTACTGATTTTTATAATTACTTATTTAAAAATGAAATTTTTGGCTCAAAATTTTGGGATGTTACAGTCATGTTATTCATATATATGGAGGACCAAAATCAAAGACACACCATGGAAGAAACGGAGGTTGAATCCGATGGCATGGTTCATTTGACTATCGAATCCGTCCCACAAAAGGAAAAACCTCTAATAATAAGGGAAATACCGTTACCCATACTCATTGTGATGAAGAAGGACACTCAAAACAAAGGGGTTATGATATTATTGGATATCCTGACTGGTGGGATTGCTAAAAAACACGAAAGAAGATTGGACAGGTTAGTGTGGCTGCTACCGGAAAAACATATGAAATTCATACTCCCATCACAACTCATGTAGAAAAAAATACCTCCGGTATGTCTATTCCTTATCACACTACAAAAAAGTTTTGGATTATCGATACTGGTGCAACAAATCATATGAAAAATGATCCATCTCAACTTATATCAATTAATTCCCAAACACAATTTGATATTCTTATCGCGAATGGGGGAGTACCACGTGTAACATGTGAAGGAACGACAAAAGTATCTTAGTCTTTGAATCTTGATATTGTCCTTGTTGTTCATTCTATTTAATTCAAGTCAATTATCTGTTAGTCAGATTTCAAGGACCTTGAATTGCTTGTAACCTTTTGGCCCGATGAGTGTGTGTTCCAGGATATCACGACCCATCAGATTCTTGGCTATGGTATTAGATGAGAAAAGCTATACTATCTTGAGGACGGACGAAGAGGTGTCGCTCTCAACGCTGAAGTGAAGGAAGGAAATAACAAGTTGGCATGGTAATGGCATAGGCGACTAGGGCACTTGTCTTTCAGTTATCTTAGGAAATTAAAACCAAATTTATTTTTGTATGCAAAGGATTCTGATTTTAAGTGTGGTATATGTGAGTTGGCGAAAAAACATCGAATTTCTTATGCTCCTAGTGATAATAAAACCTTTGTTCTTTTTATGAGTATTCATTCAGATGTATGGGTTCCAGCCAAAATTACAACACCAAATGGTGCTCGTTATTATGTAACATTTATTGATGAATGCGCTCACATGGTGTGGGTTTCTCTCCTAAAACATAAAGGAGAAGTAAGTTATGTGTTTCAAGAACTATACTGAATGGTGAAATCACAATATAAATGCAATATTCAAGTTCTTTAAGCCGACAATGGGGTTAAATATATTAATCATGAGATGCAAAAATTCTGCAAGATGAACTCCATTCGACATCAAACTTCATGTGTTAACCCCCTCAACAGAATGGTCTTGCAGAATGCAGGAATATACAAATACTCGAAGTTGTCCATGCTTCCTTATTTGACATGAACGTTCCACAAAAATATTGGGGTGAAGCAGTTTGATATGTAATTTACCTTATGAATAGAACCCCATCTCGAGTTATCGACTTCCAAACCCCACTTCAAAAGCTCCATGAGCTCGTATCCGCTCCAACTTGTCTAAATCTTGAACCAAGGATATTTGGATGTCCAACATATGTACACCAAAATAATGGGAAATTAGAGCCTCAGGATATCAAGTGCATATTCCTCGGTTATGCAGACCTTCAAAAAGGGTATAGATGCTATGATCCTGAAAAACAAAAAATATATATTACCAGATATGTCGTGTTCCATGTAAACATCCCTTTCGTAGGTCATGAGTGCTTCCTTCGGGGGAGAAAACAGTAAATACTTATGATTATGAAGAAAACACTCATGAACACTTCGAGCAAGCAAATAACTTGAGTGGAGACGAACCATTTACCGAACTGGCTGAGGAAACATGACCCACAACTTTAGACGAGGTTCAAGAATCAGGGTCGATTGTCGAAGAAATCAAAGAGCCTCATGAAGATATAGGCTCACTAAACTCCACCTTACTTGACAACAACCCGCAAGAGTCTCCTCAGGTAATATCTATTCCTTGTAATACTACTAACCCTTATATGTTACAAGAAAATGAACCTAGATACCTGAAGAGACAACATAGGGGAATTACGAAAAAATAATACCAAGCTAATCTCAACACGAAAGCTAAATATCTTATCAACAACAATGTATCATCACATCGATTGTCTGAATCTCATGCTCTCACAATAGGAAAACTTGCTTCCGTTCCCATACCATATAATTTACAAGAAACATTAAAAGATGAAAAGTGGAAGAATGTTATGAGTGAAGAAATGAAGGCCTTGCAAAAGAATCAGACTTGGGATCTTATGACTCTTCCCCAAGGAAAGAAAAATTTGGGATGCAGGTAGATGTACTCCATCAAACTCGACGCACAAGGAAACATAGACAGGTACAAAGCTAGACTCGTGGCGAAAGGATACACTCAGAAATATGGGATCGGTTATGGGGATACCTTTGCCCCTATAGCAAAAATAAACACCATTTGTATTATTGTCTCTATAGTTGCGAATCGATATTGGACTTTAAAACAATTTGACGTGAAAAATGCTTTCTTAAATGGGCATTTGGAAGAAGAAGTGTTCATGGACCCCCCACCCCCCAGAATGGAATGAAATGATAAAGTGTGTAAGTTAAAGAAGGCATTGTACGGCCTAAACAGTCTCCTCAGACATGGCTCAGAAGATTCTCAACCTTTATGAAAAAGAACGGCTACAAAGAAAGTGATGCTGACCATACTTTGTTTGTTAAACACAAAGGTAACAATGTGACTTCCTTTATCGTGTATGTCGATGATATGGTAGTCACAAGAAATAATCCCAACGAAATAACAAACCTCCAAAAGATCCTTGAAGCATAATTTGAATTGAAAGATCTTGGATACCTTAAGTACTTTTTAGGTATTAAGGTAGCTCGATCAAAACATGGGATTTCTATATGTCAAAGGAAATATGTTCAAGACCTATTAACAGAAACTAGGATGTTGGACTGTCACCCATCAGATACTCCTATTATAATGAACCACATTCTAGATATGTATCGAGACCAAACACTAACAAACAAGGTACAATATCAAAGGTTAGTGGGAAAAATGATCTATCTCTCTCATACTCGACCTGGCATTACTTATGTTGTTAGTGTTGTGAGTCGGTTCATGCATTCTCCAAGCAAAGATCATATGAATGCAGTTCTTAGAATATTACGATATCTGAAAGGCTCCCCAGGAAAACGTCTATGGTTCAAGAAAAATCAAGGTCAAGGAATAAGTGGTTATACTGATGCAGATTGATCCGAAGATAGAACAGATAGGAAGTCTACATTAGGCTACTTCAGATTCATAGAGGGAAATTTGGTCACCTGGAGAAGTAAGAAACAAAAAGTGGTTGCTTGATCAAGTGTTGAAGCTGAATACAGAGGGATGGTTCACGGAGTGTGTGAACTTTTGTTGATTAAAAGAATTTGAGAGATATTGGAATTATTCAAAGTGAACCAATGGTTCTATACCATGACATCTGCAGTAAAAATAGCAAATAATCCAGTTCAACATGACAAAAAGAAGCATGTTGAACTTGATCGCCACTTCATCAAGGATCACGTGGAAAAGAAAACAATTGGCCTCCGACTTGTTGCCTCAAAACACCAACTTGCTGACATGATGACTAAAGCCATACCTGGGCGAGTTTTTCAAAGCTCTCTTAGCAAGTTAGGAATGATTGACATCCATTATCTAGCTTGAGGGGGAGTGTTGTCGAGAGCATTGTAACATCCTGTTCCAGATTGTTTTGTGATTTACGGCTCGTGGCCCTTGATTCGAGTAAGAGAAGGTTTTGAGGCTTTGAAGGAGAAAGGTTTAGGCCTTTTTTGGATATAAGTAAGGTAGGTTGTGTGATAAAAGAGTTCGGTTTGTGCTTTAGAGCCCAAATGTATTGTTAAAGGCGCTGGTGCGGGCTTTTCATGAATTTTGGATCAGAGATCGAGTGGGCTTCATGAGGAAAAAAGTTGATAAAAGTGTAGGGCTTCTCGTTACCTTTTCGTGGATATAAGGATCGTCAGAAACGGATTTATAACGAAGAAGTTATGGCCTTCAGAAGTTTTGAGGTTGCAGGCTTAGCTGAGTACGTTGGGTGTACTCAAAGTGTACGTTGGGCGTACTAGTAAAGAAGGAAGTACGCTGGGCGTACTTTTGGAGTACGTTGGGCGTACTGACCAGGGGTGGTCGCGAATGTTCTTCAGAGTACGTTGGGCGTACCATAAGTACGTTGGGCGTACCATAAGTACGCTGGGCGTACGCCAATCAGACCTGAATCTTATTTTAGGGTCTTAGACCCTATTTAAGCTCCTTATCTCATAACCTAACCCTAATATCTTCAGCCTCCATCCCTCTAAACCCTAGAAATTGACCCTAAGCCTCCATTTGAGTGATTCTTGAGCATTTTGTTGATTTAGTGAGTTTTTGGTGCATATTGTGGAAGAAGGAGTTCCTTGAGGAAGCATTGCTTGGTTTGGAGCTTGTGGATCCAAGCCCTAATCATGTTGATCTAACTCCAGAAAGCATAAAGTTTGAATCTTGGTGGCTTTCTCATGTGGATCTAGTGGGATGATCACTTGTTATGTTTGGTTTTTGAAGAAGAAGGAGCTTTGAAAGAGAATAGCTTGAGCACCTAGCTTTTGGATCTATGTTTTTCTCTTGTTGGTGCATCTTCCAGAGGTATCAAGTTTTGAACTTGCTTATTGTTGTGTTAGTTTTGTTTTGGGTCCATTTTAGGGTTTTTGGTCCCAAAGCTTGAAGCTTTATGAGTTGTTGAACTCCAGAGCCTAATATATGTCCCTTTGAGTATATTTAGTGGCGTTATGTCATAAAAATCCAATCTTGGTCGTTGGAATCAAGCCATGCATGACATAGGAGGTTTTTAAGATAAGGAAGTGAGTATTTTGGGTGTTTGTGACCTTTCCAGCCATGCAAAGGCTTAAAATCACCGACTTTATGGAGTAAGTACCATTAGGGAGTCCAGATCTGGGATTTGAGGTAATGTCTTAACTGTTTAAGACCAAATGAGTAGAAAGAGTGAATCTGGGGAGTACGCCGAGCGTAATTCCTGTACGCCCCGCGTACTGCCCCAGTGTCCCCGATGGCCAATATGGATTCGTGAGTACGCTGAGCGTACCAAGAGGAGTACGCCCCGTGTAACCTCACTGTGGACTTTTGGGCTAAGTCTTATTTTGGGCCTTGAGTGTTGGGCCTGGAGTTTGGGCTTGTTGCAATAGAGTCTTGGACCAGAGGATTTTATATATGTGCTTTGGGCCCTTGAGTTGGGCTTGCCATTAGATGTGAGAGAGTTGGGCCTCGGGAGAGCCCATTTATTATTAGGCCTTGGTGGGCCCAATGGGTTTTGGGTCATTGATGGGCTGGTTAGTGGACTACCTTTAGACCTAATGAGTGAGAGTTGGGACTTAGTTCCTAATTGGGATAATTGTGGGTTTGGCAACGAGTTAGAGGCCGGTGCGTAGCAGCAGCGTTTATAGGGGCTGTTCATCATCCGAGGTGAGTCTTCTCACTATACCTTACCCTGAGTGGTAATTATGTGTGACCGGAAGGTCTTATGTGTTTATAAGTGTTATGTGATATATGTTCTATATGATATGTATATGTTTGCATGGTTTGGACCGGAAGGTCAACAGGGTTTGGACCGGAAGGTCAACAGAGTTAGGACCGGAAGATCATCATGGGTAGGACCGGAAGGTCTACCAAAGTTGTGGGACCGGAAGGTCCCACTGAGACATAATTGACCGGAAGGTCTCGTAGAACTATAGCCTCGAGTGGCTAATTTTATGTACGTGGTATTTGGGGAACTCACTAAGCTTCGTGCTTACCGTATTATGTGTTATGTGTTTCAGGTTTTTCTCAGAATCGCGGGAAGGCACCGGCTCGATTGTACACACCAGAGAAGGAGTTATGATTTGAGGATCCTAGATTATTATTAATAATTATAAGAGTTGTGTTTTGTAAATAAATTTAATGGGATTTTGTGAAAAGTGTTATGAGGATTATGTGATTCTTAAATGAAAAATTTGTTTGAAAATTTACGTCGTTACAAGTTGGTATCAGAGCCTTGGTTTGAGGGATTCAGATGCACCTTCGGGAATGTCTGGAGTCAAGGTGAGGATTTGAGAAAAAATTTCAAAAGAAATGATTTTTCTAAAACGAGCAAGATTTTCTAAGAGAAAAACAAGGAGGAGCAGTGTGTACAATCAGCCAGAGCCCGAACGGTGATTTCCTAAAATACCCTTACTTTTGTGTTATGAGATAATTATGAGATGTTTTATGAGATATTATGCACGCTAGAGAAAGGCTAGGTATTTCATATTTTAGGACTAGAGTGGCCTGATTTGTGATGCCTTAGCGTAGGAGTTGCTGCTATCTGTGATTTGCTTTTGAGTATGTGCGGAGTAAAAGTATCCAGCAGGAATCCTTTTTAGAGAGGGATTTGAGTAGAGGAGTAATCTAGGAGGGATACCTAGATGAGCAGTTGTGGAGTCTATTGAGAGGGTAGTCATATGCCCGCGTGGGGTAAAGTTGCTTGAGTTCGGTGATATCCTTCGAGTATGAGGAGAGCAAGTGGGGTAATAACCTAGAGGGGCTTTACGTGCTGGTGGAGATTACCCGATGCCCGAATGATGCTTGCTTCGTGCTTTGTGGAACTCTCGATGATGGGAGTCTGCTACTGAGTGAATATGACGATATTTAGGAGGTAGATGGCTGGCATCATAAGGATTTCTTCAGCAGCTGATGGCAGGAAAGTGAGAGAACCTAGGAAGAGCCTAGGGAGTGAACTTAGTCAGATGAGTACGCTGACGGAGGAGAGTATTCGCTGAAGGGTGAACTTACATAACGAGATTGGTGAACGAGAAGGTTGAACAGCTACTTAGGAAATTTGGGATGATCTGTGTGGAAAGTATGGGTAGATGTGGCAGGTAGTATGGGCCCGTACTACTAAAAGCAGAGGACCCATACTCGAAACAGGGAGAATTCTAGAAGTTCTAAGTAGCGGATTGAGAAGAGAGAACGTGGTTCGAGTACCATGATTTGTAGTGGATTGAGAGGAGAGAACATGGTTCGAGAACCATGATTCGTAGCAGTTTAAGAGGAGATAACATGGTTCGGGTACCATGGTTCATAGAAGATCGAGAGGTGGCCACATGGTTCGAGTACCATGACTCATGGCGGTTAGTGCTTCTGGTTTTACCAGTTATTCTGTTGTGATTGGTTAGACTGGGATCAGATGTGAAAGAGAATAGGGCTAGAGAGCCATGTTGAACAAGTTTCAACGAAACGTACCTTGAGAGGGAAATCGAGTTAGTTTCCGAGGGATTTTTGGTGAGATACCAGTTGGAGTCGCAAGACGCAGAGATGGGTGGAGATGGTGCCTTATGGATAGTTGCGGCCTGAGTTGAGCAATCAGCCAATAGTGGGGATGTCACTTTCTGTGACCAGAGTTGCACTATTTTCATTCTTGTGAAAAGTAGAAGTGATATTGAGCTTCTGGTTTCTGAGCTTGGAGGTAAACCCTGTGGGGTAGCATTGGATGCGATCTTTCACTAGAGTATTGGGCAGTATGTATGCCGCATGATAATGTTACAGTAAGAGAGGATCATCAGTGGTGACTGAGCTGATCAAGAACCAGGATATACCCTATTTGAGTATAGTAGGGCATGTGTTAGCAGCGGTGTCAGGAAATCAAGAGGAGCATTTCGGGGCAGTGGCTTTCGTTGCCTAAGTTGTATGTCGGTTATGAGAGTGATGTCTCTTGCTTTTAGGATTATTCCCGTGTTAGGAGGAATTCGAGACTTTTGGTCAGAGACAAGATATTTGGAGATTGCTTGGTTCCATTGGGAAGGTCCTTGAGTGACTGCGTAGTACGACATACCTGGTGAAACGGTTTATGGAATAGATTGTTGGCATGCCAATCGGTGATGGTTCGAACCCTGAGTGGGGGAGAATTGGGTATTCTATTGAGGGGAACAGCGATCTGTTCCAGCGTGGTTAGAGAAATGGTCATGGAGATCTGCAGTACGGACACATGAGGCCAGGGTTATTGGTGGTCGAGGCGAGGGTAGAGTGAGATAATGCATGTTGTATGTGTTAAGGAAAGGATGAGTGTCTCCACGACAGGTGGCCGTCGGTCGAAGACCGTGTGATGGCTCGTAATGATATTTTCGATGGTTGAGAATGTCTGGTTCAAGGTATGGGTATTATTGCATGGGATTTTGAGCATTAGAGGAGGGAGTTTCGGATGTTCGTCAACGTGCTCTGAGTTGTTAACGATTCTTCTATGCTTCAATTGAGAATTGGGATATTCCAAAGTTACGTGTTGTGTGAAATGAAGATTAGCTATGAGATTCTGAAGGAATGCATTGGTGTATCTGTGTATGATGTCGTAAGTAGGAGATCAGTGTTTGAGGCAGGACATCGTGAGGTTCTGTGATGGTGTACCGAGGTATCCGAGTATGATGTTCTAAATTTCAGATTATTTTGAGACTTGCGTTATGAGATGGCGAGTGGCGTATCAGGTGTCTACAGTTCCAGTGGGAGCCCTTCCAGCTAATTGACATCAAGTGGGATTATCTGAGAATGTAAATTGCAGCGAGAAAAAGAGTTTTGTCCCGATGGTGATCGCCAGGAGTAGTGATGCTTAGCCTGTGTGGGTGTGTGTACCTGCCTATTTTTCGGCCGCGAAGCGTGAGTTAGTGAACGCAGTGAAGTAATGACCTGAGGGTGAGATGGTAGGGTGTTATGATACTGCGGGGAGCCGTAGTACTCACTAGTCAGCGAGATGGTGTTGTGATATTGCGGGGAGCCGTAGTACTTACTAGTCAACGAGAGGGTGTTGTGATACTGCGGGGAGCCGTAGTACTCACTAGCCAGTGAGGGAGTGTCATGGTGCTCCGGGGAGCCATGTTATTCGTTAGTCAGAGCATGACGCAGGAGAGTTCCTAGGCTTGTGTAGCCTCATCAATTGAGTCTGTAGGATCTTGTTGGTTGAACCAAGGGAGAGACCGAGGTCTCCATATTTGTCAAGAATCGTTATATTCTGAGTTGAGTCGTGGTTATCGCAACCGAAGGAAATTGGAGAAGTGGTGTACGCGTGGATTGCAAATTTTGGGTCATGAGTTGAGTACCAGATTGAAATTGAGTGGTTCCAATTCTGTTGTTGAATCCGACTCTCGAAATTGAGTCTGGATTCGTTCGTGTGTTTAGTAGGCAAGATGAGGTTTCGGATTCTTAGATGGGTTCATTTTGAGAAGTATTGTTCTCCATCAGGTGTATTAGACCATAGTGAGTTAGTTCGTCGGTATGGGAAGAACCACGAAACGCATGGAATCAGTGGTTGGTAGACGACAGAGGTCGAAGGTGAGACGATTTCAGATAAGTTGTAGTATTCGCTTGGGGTAAAGCGAACTACGTGACTTGTGTGTCGCGATGAACTGAGATAGCTATTGTGAACAGGTGGATTGTAAAGTCATTTTATTGTGTGTGCAAGGGGTAGCCCTTGGAGGTTCAACCGTTGGGACGGGAGCTGACCTGGTACTCAGAGTTGGGAGTGTTTTATCCGAGTCTGTTATTCGATGAGCGATTATCAGGGTGATATTCTGCATGGGCGGTGTGTCGGGGATACATACCACTATAGTTTCCAATTCTGGAGAGTTAGAGCAGGTACCTTCACGAAAAAAGGGGTCCATCCTTCTTCGGCTTGGGAATTTCTATTTGGTTTCGGATGTCTTGGGAGAAGGATCGTTGAATGTTAAGAGATCTTCCGGTTGTGCTTCTCGGGTTATATGTTTAAATCTATGCGAAGAAAAAGAACGATTTCGAGGGCAAAATCTAATTTAAGTGGGGGAGAATTGTAACATCCTGTTCTAGATTGTTTTGTGATTTACGGCATGTGGGCCTTGATCCGAGTAGGAGAAGGTTTTGAGGCTTTGAAGGAGAAAGGTTTAGGCCTTTTTGGGATATGGGTAAGGTAGGTTGTGTGATAAAAGAGTTCGGTTTGTGCTTTAGAGCCCAAATGTATTGTTAAAGGCGCTGGTGCGGGCTTTTCATGAATTTTGGATCCGATTTCGAGTGGGCTTCATGAGGAACAAAGTTGATAAAAGTGTAGGGCTTCTCGTTACCTTTTCGTGGATATAAGGATCGTCGGAAACAGATTTATAACGAAGAAGTTATGGCCTTCAGAAGTTTTGAGGTTGCAGGCTTAGTCGAGTACGCTGGGCGTACTCAAAGTGTACGATGGGCGTACTAGTAAAGAAGGAAGTACGCTGGGCGTACTTTTGGAGTACGTTGGGCGTACTGACCAGGGGTGGTCGCGAATGTTCTTCAGAGTACGCTGGGCGTACCATAAGTACGCTGGGCGTACGCCAATCAGACCTGAACCCTATTTTAGGGTCTTGGACCCTATTTTAGGGTCTTGGACCCTATTTAAGCTCCTTATCTCATAACCTAACCCTAATATCTTCAGCCTCCATCCCTCTAAAACCTAGAAATCGACCCTAAGCCTCCATTTGAGTGATTCTTAAGCATTTTGGTGATTTAGTGAGTTTTTGGTGCATATTGTGGAAGAAGGAGTTCCTTGAGGAAGCATTGCTTGGTTCGGAGCTTGTGGATCCAAGCCCTAATCATGTTGATCTAACTCCAGAAAGCATAAAGTTTGAATCTTGGTGACTTTCTCATGTGGATCTAGTTGGATGATCACTTGTTATGTTTGGTTTTTGAAGAAGAAGGAGCTTTGAAAGAGAATAGCTTGAGCACCTAGCTTTTGGATCTATGTTCTTCTCTTGTTGGTGCATCTTCCAGAGGTATCAAGTTTTGAACTTGCTTATTGTTGTGTTAGTTTTGTTTTGGGTCCATTTTAGGGTTTTTGGTCCCAAAGCTTGAAGCTTTATGAGTTGTTGAACTCCAGAGCCTAATATATGTCCCTTTGAGTATATTTAGTGGCGTTATGTCATAAAAATCCAATCTTGGTCGTTGGAATCAAGCCATGCATGAGATAGGAGGTTTTTAAGATAAGGAAGTGAGTGTTTTGGGTGTTTGTGACCTTTCCAGCCACACAAAGGCTTAAAGTCACCGACTTTATGGAGTAAGTGCCATTAGGGAGTCCAGATCTGGGATTTGAGGTAATGTCTTAACTGTTTAAGACCAAATGAGTAGAAAGAGTGAATCTGGGGAGTACGCCGAGCGTAATTCCTGTACGCCCCGCGTACTGCCCCAGTGTCCCCGATGGCCAATATGGATTCGTGAGTACGCTGAGCGTACCAAGAGGAGTACGCCCCGCGTAACCTCACTGTGGACTTTTGGGCTAAGTCTTATTTTGGGCCTTGAGTGTTGGGCCTGGAGTTTGGGCTTGTTGCAATAGAGTCTTGGACCAGAGGATTTTATATATGTGCTTTGGGCCCTTGAGTTGGGCTTGCCATTAGATGTGAGAGAGTTGGGCCTCGGGAGAGCCCATTTATTATTAGGCCTTGGTGGGCCCAATGGGTTTTGGGTCATTGATGGGCTGGTTAGTGGACTACCTTTAGACCTAATGAGTGAGAGTTGGGACTTAGTTCCTAATTGGGATAATTGTGGGTTTGGCAACGAGTTAGAGGCCGGTGCGTAGCAGCAGCGTTTATAGGGGCTGTTCATCATCCGAGGTGAGTCTTCTCACTATACCTTACCCTGAGTGGTAATTATGTGTGACCGGAAGGTCTTATGTGTTTATAAGTGTTATGTGATATATGTTCTATATGATATGTATATGTTTGCATGGTTTGGACCGGAAGGTCAACAGGGTTTGGACCGGAAGGTCAACAGAGTTAGGACCGGAAGATCATCATGGGTAGGACCGGAAGGTCTACCAAAGTTGTGGGACCGGAAGGTCCCACTGAGACATAATTGACCGGAAGGTCTCGTAGAACTATAGCCTCGAGTGGCTAATTTTATGTACGTGGTATTTGGGGAACTCACTAAGCTTCGTGCTTACCGTATTATGTGTTATGTGTTTCAGGTTTTTCTCAGAATCGCGGGAAGGCACCGGCTCGATTGTACACACCAGAGAAGGAGTTATGATTTGAGGATCCTAGATTATTATTAATAATTATAAGAGTTGTGTTTTGTAAATAAATTTAATGGAATTTTGTGAAAAGTGTTATGAGGATTATGTGATTCTTAAATGAAAAATTTGTTTGAAAATTTACGTCGTTACAAGTCCTGTAAAGATAAATATGGGTTTGATTCATACTGATTCTCCTATATTTTGTATTTCCCTGCAGTTATTTTTCTTCTTATTATAGGATTGTTTCCTTTTCTTTTCTCCCGGCCTGTAACCTTGTGTATAAATTGGACATCTTGCCAAGAAGATGAATATACAGAACATTAGAAATATTACTCTTTGCATTACAATTTTATATTTTTCTAAAACTTTTAAAATGTAATTAGAACACAGAATTTTGAAGATACAATACAAATGAGCATATATACACAAATTGTTCAAAGTAGTTAGGTGTCTAAGTGTGTTTATATATATATATATATATATATATATATATATATATATATATATATATATATATATATATATATATATATATATAAGGGTTATACATTAGAGATCCAATCAACAAGTGACACATAACATTTTATTGATTAATGGATAAAATGATCCTTTTAATTTGAGTTAATTTTTGTGTTTAGTCCATAAATAAAAATTTTAAATCCATTTAATACTAAACCTAACCCAAAATCAAATAAACCCTAAACCAAAATCAAATAACCCTACGATTGGACTCTTCCCATCACCTCTAACAAAATCACCCAAAGATATCCTTCTTCGTCCCCCAAAATCCTTGAGAATCGACAACTGTATCGGATCATCAAACAAGATTCAATTGATTGTATAAGCTTCGACTTGAGAAAGTACTAGAATATTGACCAAGAACACCTAGAATCTATAAAGGGAGAAAACGCAAAAATCGCTGATAATATGAACATATTCACGGAGAAGAATAGAAGTCGATGATGTAATGAGCCAAATGCGATGAAAATGAAGCGAGAATATGACGAATTGCTCGATTTCTCATTGTGGCTAGGGTTACATTTGATTCAAAAACCTAAAACGTAATAATAAGAAAATGTATTAAGTTTATTTTGTAATCGTGTTCGCAAATTTAATAAATAAATGGCGATTTAAATCGTTAATTTTGATTTTTTTGATATATATATTCTTTTATTTTGATTACAATATGGCATATATATTTTAAATTAAAATCATGAAGAATTTGCATGGTATACATATAAAACCAATTGTAATTGTGGACACAATACTTGGAAGCCCAATGAATGTTGAGAGTTATTTCTCTATTTATTTTTCAATGACATCTATGATGAATTCCAAAAATTAAATAAGGAGTTTTAATTTTAATCAATACACAAAATGATAAATTTAGAACGGAAAAAAGTGAAATAATTCATATTAAGCTTAATGTTACAGTTTAGATAAACCGGTTTTTGTGAAATTGAAATACAACTTTATCTACCAACAGATCCAATTGATGTTCATCTTGTAAAATTACATCAAACTGATACATTGTGTTATGAAATTAATATATCATTTTAGACGTTTTTTGCAATGTGTTTTTAATAGATATTTTAAATAATTCATATAACTCGTTAGAGTTTAAATAAAATAAAAAACAAGGTACATAAAATATATTATTAAAAGATCTAGACTTTTTAATTAAACGTGCTATTGAATCTTTTGAATTAAACCCGCTATTGAATATAATATTTAACTTACGCTTAATGTCATTTTGTAACTGGTATTTATAAGTTTGTAATTATTATGATAAAAAATAGGTCGGTCGTAATGATTTAAATATCGTCAAATGTCGATGATGAATCAGGAAAAAATAGTTATATATATATATATATATATATATATATATATATATATATATATATATATATATATAGGGTGAGGTTCAATAGAGAACCATAATTAACCAAGAAACCAATGAATCAATCTTTTTTTCAACTTTTAGAACTTATTTATTATAAAAAAAAAACTAAAAATACAGAAATTCATAACTTTTTATCATTTTTCCAATGATATCAAATTCAATTTTTTTTACGTCAAATTCACAATGCGAATCTTTGAAAATTCACAATGTGAATCCGGATATTTTTAGATTTTTTTTTCAATAAAGAATAAGCTCTACAAATTGAAAAAAAGATTTGGTTCCTTGAAGAACCAATAATTATGGTTCTTTATTGAACTTTTCCATATATATATATATATATATATATATATATATATATATATATATATATATATATATATATATATATATATATATATTGATGAAGTAAACCACCAAACGAATTACAATTATAGTTCAATATATATATATATATATATATATATATATATATATATATATATATATATATATATATATATATATATATATATATATATAGGTTCAAATGTGGATTGATATCTATTGTGCGGACGTGCGGACAATACTATTATATGAAAATGGCAAAGAAAATATGTTGTTTGATAATATAAATACGTTCAATCTTACATAACTATTGTCATTACCACACATTCTCACTAATTAAATCGTTTATAAGGTTATTATAGACTTTGTATCACACATTCTCACTAATTAAATCGTCTATAAGGTTATTATAGACTTTTTATTACTATTCTCATTCTGTTAGAATGTTTATTGAGTCGTATTCTGTAAGAATGAAAATGAGTGAAAAACGATGTGTGAAAACAAAAAGGAATAAGAATTAATGAGAATGAATGAAAATGACGATAGTTGTGTGATGTTGAATGTATTCACATTACTAAACAACTTATTATCTTAGTAGTTCTTATAGAATAGTACTGTCCACACGTTCGCACAATAGTTGTTCATCCACATTATATATATATATATATATATATATATATATATATATATATATATATATATATATATATATATATATATATATATATATATATATATATAGAACTTAAAAGTTAAATAACCTACACTATAAACCGCACAAATAATTCTAAAACATGTTTTTCAACGTGGTTGCTTTGTATGGTGGTGAACTGGTGATATTGGTGTCTTATTTTAGTTGTATCGTGTTTATGCGATGTTTTCTTTATGGATCACGAGTTTGTTATTTGAGTTTTAAAAATATCAACATGATATTTTATCGACATATAATATAATAGTTTTTAAATGGGAATAACTAAAAAGGTGAATCCCATAATGATATAAAGAATTGAAAATGACAGCAACATGAAAATTGAAAATAGCACACAAGATATTTGCCATGGAACATGAGTTTCCATCCTAAAACATGCATCCTCACGTTTCTCGTGCAATAGCTTAAAGACACTGAATTACTTGTTTATTTAAAAAATAGTTTTGGGAATATGAACATTAAATCATCTTCTAATGATATTTAAAATCAAAGGTATTTGTGGATTGATGCTTTGTGATATATATATATATATATATATATATATATATATATATATATATATATATATATATATATATATATATATATATATTTTGTCCCTAACATTTCGGAGTCTGTGTGCGAAAATCAAATGAGGCCTAATAATTTTCATTTTGTAAAATATTATTATGTTATTTTTGCTACCATTAAATTCAAAACTTATATGTGTTAACAAGCATTTCATAAATTCAATACCACAACATCTTGTCTTGGCTCATTAGTTATAAGTTGTAATTGTTACAAGCAACTTTTCAAAAATAATAATAATTATAATAAAAAGTCAGCTGATTACAATTTTCTACAAATCAATTTTCTAGTATTCTTATAAAAAAATTCATCTATTACACTTTCATAATTTATTATTATCAAGAAATTTGTTCCAATTGAAATTAAGCCAGAGCATTTAATCTCTCGTGAGAGATGGTTAAACACAAATAAGATTTTAAATACTTTAGTTTTGAAAATTTTGATTTATTTATTATTTTTTTTCCTACTGATGTAATGAGAACAATCAACAATATTTTGTATGATAGACAATCAAATAGATAAATGTTTATCCTTTTTAAGAAATTTAGTATTTCGTTAATTGTATTATGTTTAAGTGGTAAATGTTTTTGTAATAATTCGAGTTCTTTGAATAAATCATTAACATTGATGTATGAGATATGACCATTTTGCAACTTTTTTTCAAGATTTTTTCAATTTTCCTTTAACTCGCTAGTATTTAGTGATTTTAACTTTTCTATTGTGAATAAGAAACCAAAAATAGTTTCATATTGTTGTATTGTTCAAACATTTCCTCCCATGAACCAATATTTTGATCAACTATGCACATAAAATATTGAATCATGAATAACTCATTAGGTGAAAGTTCATGTATCCGTTCTGATAACCCAACATCACTCTCGTCAAAATGTATTTCTTTAAATTGTTCTTTTATTATTTTTATCAACAAACACCAGATTTATTATTAGATTTTGATATGTTATATTAGATTTTTTTAGGTAAAGTATCTTTTACAAAATATGAAATAATATGCTATAATTTACGTTAGAAATAAATTTGTATTTTTCTTTGGATATAGATATTTTCCTTAACTTTAAGATATTTTTTAGAATATAGGATTAGATTTTGATTTTTTTTTAATTTTCTTTGATTTTTTTCATAAGTAAAATGACTTCAAGATTGCAAACAAATGTTACATTGTGTATATAAGTAACCGACACGACTAACTTTATATAATGATAACACATAAAAATATGTTTTATAAAAATACTAACATCATAAATATATGCACATTTGTCCCAAAATTTGGAGGCTCCCTAAAATCAGAGGCCTAATGCGACCGCACCGCTTACACACCTCCAGGGCCGCCACTATATATAGCCACCACTATATATATAATACTATATTATAAAACATATTAGTCATATCTTGAATTTTAAGAGATATACGATACAAAGATTTATGTACAAATCAATTATGCATAAATAAATCATTAATACTTTCCAAAAGCTTGAAGATTTAAATTAACAAAAGTTATTAAAAAATTTAATTTGGAGCAAAATGACAGTATTTAAATATTAAGTTCATGTATATAAATTAATTTACATTTCTTAAACTTGACACCGATAATACGTAATTTATATAAATAAACATTATAAATATAAGGTCTAAACATAAATATTTTATTTAAAAGTGATAATTTTTTATTCCATAATAACTAATAATAAAATATAATAATTATTTCTCCGTAAGAAAATTATTCGCCAAAAAAACCATTTATCGTTGCTGCTTTGCGCGGACACATATCTAGTATATATATATATATATATATATATATATATATATATATATATATATATATATATATATACACACACACACACACTTGATTTCAAAGGCTTTGTGCTATTTAACAAAAAAAAAGTAGGTCCTAAAACTTGAAAGACATAAAAATTTAAGCAAGACAATTATAAATTTTCATATTTTATTGCAACATACATAAACTAAAATTTCGTTCAAAATAATACACAAAAAAAATATTCTACTTGAAAACAGTCATTCTTATAATATTTGTTAAAATAAAGTTTTTAATAACATCTTTATAAATATCTTTATCCAAAAGGCTCTTTAACTCTGAACCTCAAGTAGTATAGTTTTAACCCATTTATCCTCTAAAAACCTATAAAAAAAAACCAAAAACGAATCATAAAGAAAAATTACAAATCAAAATATTATATTACTTTATCAATATTCAATAGAGAAAAATTCTTATTTGATTCTAACAAAAATATTTAGAAATATGAAATATAGTAATTTACATTATGATTTTTGAAACTTCAAACAACTCAAGAATTAGAATCTTTGTGATCTAGAAGAAACTTAGAAGTTGGATCGATATATTTTGCTTCTATATTAAGAAAATAGGGATCGAAATGAATAAATGAAAGAGAAAAATAGATTTACTGAATTCTGAGGTGGGATTTATGAGAATACCTTATGGTTTTTCAAATCTTGATTTTTTCTTATAACAAAAATATAAATGAATAAAGAAGAAGAAAGAGATAAGAACTCAATGCTTCTGAAATCTATCTGATGTTTTTCGAAGATTGAAGGGTTTCATATGAATGATTTTTCTGATTTTAAGCAAGGGGTGAAAGAAGGAGATTGTTACTAAGGAGCTCGACGATGATTCAATATTTCATTGGCATCATTAATTTGTTCCCACGCCTAAATCTAAATCATCGTCTGCAATATTCAAGGAGCCTAAGCATCGTTTTTTCCCAAAAACTTTCAGATTTTCGCTCATGATTTCATCTTGCGTCGTTCCTTTTTTTCACTGATACACCACCTAATAATATTTGAGCTAAAAAATGAACCTAGACTAATACAAAGGCTAAGAAAATTTTGGGCCCGTAGATTTAAGTGGGCCCTATTCATTGGCACACTTTGAACTCCCATTTCTCCGACCATATATATATATATATATATATATATATATATATATATATATATATATATATATATATATATATATATATATATATATATATTGTTGGATCTATATGCTCAATAATCAGTGTTGAGTGATATTGCTAATCAAATATTATCCTATAGGGTCACACATTAAATCAAGTTGGTAGTTACTGAATATTTATTAAGTATTTGATTATTAATAAATAAATTCAACTCTTGTTTTTAATTGGATAAAAATCAATGTTTTATGAAAATAATAATTAAAGAAAAGACAAACTAGTTATTAAATAAATTCAACTCATGTACAAATTTTTTGGACACTTTGGCTAACCATGACTTAACTAGCTATTTGGTCTTTAGTTAAAGTAACTTGAGGAAACATTTTATCTTCTTCTTGCCATGCCATTGTCGTAACTTTTATAGGAGTATGGAGGTTGTTTGTCAACCTCTATGATTTGTCTCTCATTCCTCTTATCTAGTGGATTACTTTAGATTAAATTAAGGTATAAACTTTTTCATGCATGGAATATATAAGAAGTTCTTATGGAAGAAATTTACTAGTTTTTTGGCCTTGTTTTTCTCTCTTGAAGTCATAGCTTCCTCTCCCTCTCTCACTCTATACCTTTTGAAGTTAGTTGTCTAGATCTGGTTCTTCCTTTATGTCTTCCTTTAGTGCTTATTTTGTTAAGCACTTCAGACTTATAGAACAAAGTAATACAATAAGAAACTAGCATTTTGTTGTACCTTAATCTTGGTGGTGGATACTTGTAGAGAAGATCATCCTCTTTGATATTTCCATCTTCATCAACACCACAAAATCAAGTGGGTGAAAAGACTATAAAGGTTGTCATTCTTAAACAAACTATGATTGGTTTTAAATATCATTTTAATCTCTTTAAAAGGATCATTGGTGCTTTTGTTTTGAAATAAACTAAAAAATTACTAGTGAATTCCCAAAGGTTCTGTTGCAGTTTTTATGAAAAATTCTCATATATTTTGTATCAAAAGTCATCAGTGTTATCAGAGTCATCTTTTATATGTTAGAATGATTTTTTATGTTTGATAATCTTTGGTTTTTAGAAAACAAACATGGATTTCTTTTGGCTATGAAATGTCCATATTTGTCTTTTTTGGCAACTTGTAGTTTAAAATTGTTTATTTTTATATATGACAATTTATCATGCATTTTGGTTATATAAAGTTGTCTTAGAAAAAACAAAGTGTTGTTTGTTATTATATTTGATATGTTGTTGTGTATAAACAAGTCATTTTGTGTTTGGTTGATATTTATTTATTCATAAGATGTAATAGATAAAAATGTATTTTTTTCATTTGTTTATTTGTTGTATAAACTAGTTAGACTAGTTGTATTTTTATTTAAATGTAACAAGAAGACGAAATGATCACTTTGATGATGACTTAACCACTTGAAAATATAATCACGACCTTGAGCTTCTACTCCTAGTTTTGGGGTTAGTTATAATCTTAACGGTTGAAGTGTTACAACCTTTACAACATAAAGATTTGAAGTTCTTTTGCAAGCAAAATTTGTCTTGGTATGTGGGAGATTTAAAACTTTTTGAAGTGTCCCTAAAGTCTTTTAGGAAAGACTTAATAATTCTTGTGTTGGCTCACAAAAATTTGTACTAGTTATGACTTGGTTTATACATATTTTAATGAATGCTGATGGTTATTTTATGTTGTATGTTATGTCTTATGTATCAAAATAGTTTTTACATGTCAAATAGCATTTTACCATAAAATAATATCACTTAAAGTTTGAGTAAAAAATATTTAAAATGTAACATAAGATGTTTATAAATGAGTATTTATAAAAATGTTTTACCGGTTACCGGCTAAAAATCGATATTTTTGTTAAAACTAGTTTTATTGTAAAACTTATAAATATCCAACTTTAAAATATTTTAAATGGTTTAAAAGGTGTTTAAACATTATATAAAATTCATGTCTTTATAATAAATAAGAGTTTTTATTAAAAAGACTAAAATCGGTTTATATCGTTATAATGACAAATAATAATACTATTGATTATTTTTACGTCGAAACTAAATATATGATATTAGTTTTCTTAAAAAACTTAACGCAACATGTTGATTATGTTTTATGCATGCCAAATGAAATTTAAAACATAAGTATCATTCCCAAGTTTTGGTTTATCAAAATATGACTTTTATAATAAGGTGTATATAATTGAGTTTATAAAATGAAATGAGTTTTATTCTATAAATTCATAAAGACATAAGATGTTGATTATTAAAATGAGATTTAAAATTGTGATTTTAGAACTCATCCAAAACTCAAAGTATTAAGTATAAAATGAAATTTTATTAAAGACTGTAACCGGTTCTTAAAGCGTTCTACGACTAAACATTAAATATCGGGTAGTTTATAATTGATCGGGGATAATGATAAATAATTTTTTTTTTATTTGGAACATAAATAACCTTATAACAATCGATATTATTTTTAAAAAAGGGTACATGAATTGTTAGATGCATGCAATATTCATGAGACCATGGTTTTATAACTATATTTGTAAAACATATATAAAACCTTTTCTTAAAAATGCAAGTCATTTCCTTCCTTTTGAAGAACACTTAGGCATCGTCTGTACGGTCTTGGTGGCACAGGGTCACATAATCATTAGGATTGTCTTATGATATTTTGGGTTGGTTTTGTATTTTCTAATGACATAAGGGTCACATATTCACTACTTAGTTGCAATACTACAAGTTGTTTCAATTAGGACAACTTGATAAGAATCTTGTATGATAACAGTCACCTACGCATGAAAGGTCCGAGGCATATATGGGATCAAATATGCCAAGTATAACAATAGTTGTTTAGGATCTCATAATCTAGGATTTATATATTTTATGCAATTGATAATCGCTACCTACCGAGTTTAATTAAGCGGATGAGATAAATGTCACCTAACCAATTACTTATTTCGTTACTTGGATCCAAGACTTTAATAAATTAATGTTTTAGAAACAATAAAAGGTATTAATTTTTAAGACTTAATATTGAAAATACTAAAGGGAATTTTGTTAAATTCTATAAAAACTGTTAATATTTTACGCCCTGTAAAATCTCTCTCTTGTTAAGTTTCAAGAGATAGTAACATTGGATGGTTATAATTTCTATAACTGGTATAATACCTTGATGTTCTTCCTTGAGGATAAATAGAAATTATATATACTGAAAGATCTCATACCAAATAATCCTCTGCCAACCAGTCAGTCTGATCGTGATGCTTTGATGGAAGTATTATTTTGATGATGTTGATGTGTTTCACATCATGCTGGAATAATTTCCCTTGACTTGCAAAAAGTCCTGGATAATTATGAAGTATACCAGATGTTTCATGAAGTAAAGAAAATATTCATTCAGAACAATAGAACGTGCTTCAAAACTGTTCAATCATTAAATAAAAGGAAATTCTAAGAGATTGTGTACTCTAATAGACCTATAGTTCAGTTAAGGGAAATATAGCATAAACCGAGAAATCAAGAAATGACCATAATGATTAGTGTTGTTTCTATCGTGGTAGAAACTAGACACTGAAAGAGGAACTGATCCTCTAATCTTATCGAGTTGAGGAAGTTTGACTTAACCAAGACTTCAAATATCTATATGATAGAATTATTTATTTTTCCATCATTCATTTGAGTATGTTATACTTCAGGTGACACTAATAAATGATATTTTATACTAATGTTTTGGAAGAAATAATCAACTGATTATAGACGAATGGTATTTCGTGCTGAATATATAACAAGTGTTGTTATAGTTTTTAAACAGTATATGTTTTTTAATTTATTCTCATATGAATAGGTAACAGTTGAAATTTATGAATAAATCAAGATTAACTTATCGTTTAATGGATGTTTACATTCATGATCTGAAACGATGTATTCTATGTTAATAATTTTGTCTCATAATGTTATTTATGAAGTAAATCTATAAGCTTTCATTATACTAATAGTTCTAAAGATAACACCTATATAATCAAATGATATTTGATTCAAAGTTATCTATGTCATAATCATCATGACTATATAAATATGAAACACATATACCAACTTCAAAAGGATGGAATTTTTGAAGGCAAATGAGTTTGATTTATTTGGTATATATGAATCCTATTTATATAGGAAGATGATTCACAAGTATCTTTATCTATTAGTAGTTAAAGAACAAAAGGATTGACAAAGAATTATACATAAGTGATGTATGTAATATTTTCAACCCATCAATACATTTGGTGATATATACTTACTCTATTTCACTGACAACTTTTATTTGTTATTGTTGAAACTTTTGATTTGCTCAAAATTATTTCATAGTGAAGATTGAAATAAAATTAATGAGACCATGATTAAACTTTTGTTGTGATAAAGAAAATGAGTTTTATAAACCAAGTCTTCTTGGAACATCTTAGGAGTTGTAAAATCGATTAACAACTCATTCCATCAAAAACATTCACTTGCTATTTGTACGGTTCTTGTGGCATAGGATCACCTGGTTACTTGGATTGGTCTTATGATGCTCGAGGTAGCCTTTATATTTTCTAGTAGGATAGGGTCACCTGGCCACTGACTGAATGTCGACAATACAAGTTTTTGAATAGGATAACACAAACCTTGCAATATGCTATGATGTTTTTAAAGAACTATTTCCTTTAAAATATTTTGGAGTTATGCTCACTGCAACCAATATATATTGAATATATATATATATATATATATATATATATATATATATATATATATATATTCAACCAAACAAGTAGATTAAATACTTTCATTAGACTAATGATGTAATGGTTTATCCTCATATAAAAGGTATAGAGATATTAAGCTTATGCTAGACAATAAGATTAACTCATTCTAGCATTTATGCAAACTATCCTAAATGATTGTTGAGGATGAAGTTTCTATAATCCTAGTTATTGTAATTCCAGAAGACATATGTGTAGAATGTTCCTTTTCTAAATGGGAGCAATATGGAACTTTAAAAGCTAAAGAACCATAAACTAAATGAATCATAGTTTGGAACTAGCAAGTTTTTCAACAGTTGTTGAACCTGTTCAATAGTTGAACAAAAACTAGTGAAACATATATAGATACATTCATGTATGATAATCAAGTATGGGCTTGATTAATCTTCCTCGATATATTATGAATATAAAGAGTAAGTGAGTTTTGAAAGGAGAAAATATACATGAATGCAAACCTTTTCAGATTTAAGCTAACATCTCAAAGTAAGAATTTTCTTTCTTATAAGATAATTACGTAGTGTGGTTTAATTATAAGTCAAGATGACACTTGTGTTTTTCTATAAAGCTAGTGGGAGCGCAATACCGTTCCTAGTCTTGTATGTGATCGACATACTAATTCTTTGAATAAAGATCTATATAGATAGATCATGACAACTAAAAAGATTAAGTAAAATTGCCTTAATTGTTAAGGATCTTGAAGAACTTAAGATATAAGACTCTCAGAGAGTTTATCTTGTCAATATCACATGACATGATCTTGAGCATTCCCCAAAATCCTAGTATATTTTTTTAAACTAGATAATATGATTGTATTCCATATGTTTTTTCAATTGGATTAATCATTTATGTCATGATTATGCATAAAGGCCAAATATGTTGTATGCTTAGAGCATGTCGAATAAATACCAATATAATCCGAGAATAATCATGGTATGACTTATAGGAACATTCTAAAGTAGAACTAGATAAATATTCTTAATCTGCGGAGTATTTGAAAGAAAGCTTTGTTTAAGCTGTTACACATATGCTAATCATCCAAATAGATTGAGATGATTCTCAATCATAATTGGGTGTATCCTCATTTTAAATGAAGAGAAAGTTACTTGGATAGTAGTTCCATGTAGATTTTAATTACAGTTACATATCAGAGTTAGAATACATTGTTGTTCGGGGAACCACATATAAAGATGCTTAAATGTTTAGTTCATTTATGACTGTTAGTAATCCCATTACCCAACTATTGGTATCTAAGTAATATTTAAGCATCTAGAATATATATATATATATATATATATATATATATATATATATATATATATATATATATATATATATATATATAATTGAAAATGTTGGTATTCGCACAAGTTATAAAAATAAAGTTTGTCGAATCTACTTAACAAAGTTCATTTGTTAGCTAAAGCATAAAAGTCAAGTTGGTGCTACAGGACCTTCTTGTTCTAAGTGATTGGAAATGATAGAAATCTAGTATTTGGATATTGGAACAGTGCAAACAACATATATTGTAATGAGTTGATATATTGGATATAGTCTTTCATTAAATAATTGTTGTGTTCTATATTAGCATGTTTAATCTTTAAATAACCTTGGTTACTCTAAATGTCCATAGTAGTTCATAGTTGTGGGAACATCTGTGAGGTAAGACCAATATGAATGGGTTGATTGATTTTCATGGAGATGAAAATAACAAGAGCTGCTACCAACTTGATAGGTACTTAATTGGACAACATGTATTGGACCAGGACCACATCAAAATCACTGTGTGGATCATAGTTATAAGTGATGTTTAATAAAAGTTAGTATCTTGGTATTCTTTAACCTGAGATACATATTTGGGACTTGAGTGTATGAATTATTATGCTTTGACATGGTTTAACGTTGTTTCGTAAAAGGCAATTATAAGGTCATCGTTAGATATGACATGAATGAGATGATAGGCATATGTAGTCACGATGACATTTGTTTCCTCTTATTGATTGAGAGTTAGACATCTAAGGCCTTACTAAGTAAATGAGACTGATTGCGATCCATATCTCATGTTCAAGATGATGTCAGAGAAAAAGGAGTAACTGATACTACACAGTTAGTAACAATTGTAGCTTTGAGCACCTGGAATTGGTTGTTGATAAGATGGCTAACTTTGCTTGTTGTTAGGGGCAGTAGCTCATTGCTAGATGCCAACTACTATCTATGTCAGTATGTAATGAATCTTATGCAAGTGGGAGAATGTTGGATCCATATGCTCAAGAAACATTATTGAGTGATATTGCTAATAACATATGATCCTATAGGGTCACACCTTAATCAAGTTGGTACTTATTGAATATTTATCAAGTATTTGATTATTAATAAATAAATTCAACTCTTGTATTTAATTAGAGAAAAATTATTGTTTTATGAAAATAATAATTAAAGAGAAGACAAACTAGTTATTATATCATATGGTATGA